>NC_091381.1:13778993-13902666 GCF_038502225.1 Cherax quadricarinatus | reverse complement strand
AGATCCGAGGAAAGGGGTTAGACTACCCTCTCATAGTAAAGGACTTTAGTTTATTGAAGTGGTTGGGAGCCAACAGCTTCCGTACTTCTCACTACCCGTATGCTGAGGAGATCATGGATATGGCTGATCAGGAAGGAATTATGATTATTGATGAATGTCCAGCTGTTGGTCTCAGGTACTAATTGTTATTGTTTCCAGTATTATTCATGACCTCCATGGATTTATTACTGTCATGTATTGTGCATAACTGTGATAATTTTCAAGCTCGTCTATAGTGAATATCAGAAGGTAAACAAAATTAATGCATATTCTCTAAACAGATCAAATATGTCCCAGTTTATTAAAATATTTTGTTAGTTGGCCTTAATAATTTGTAATTAAAAAGTATTTGATATTCTTACTATTCATTCTGATGACACACTAACAATTTTTCTACTCAGTGGTTTTGATGAGCCACTGATGAATAAACACATATCAGTGATGCAAGAGCTAGTGCGTCGAGACAAGAACCGACCCAGTGTCATCATGTGGAGTGTTGCTAATGAGCCGCAGGCAGACCAGGAAGCTGCCAAGAACTATTTCAGGTCAGTAAATTCTTTTATTATAACTAAATCTCATCTTGATATATATGATATAGTTCTAGATACCTCCCTATATATATATATATATATATATATATATATATATATATATATATATATATATATATATATATATATATATATATATATATATATATATATATATATTTATATATATATATATATATATACGTATATATATATGTCGTGCGGAATAGGCAGAACTTGCGATCTTGGCTTAAATAGCAACGCTCATCTTGCCATATAGGACAAGTGAAAATTTGTGTATGCAATAATTTCGCCAAAATCATACTGAACCTAACGAAAAAAATATATTTCACTGTGTTTGTTTAGTATTAAATTAATGTAAACTAATCTAAACCATATTTAGTTGGGTTAGGCTAAAATAAATTGTTCTTGTTATAATAAGGTTAGGTAAGTTTACTAAGATTCTTTTGGTGCAAAATTAATTTATTTTACATTATCATTAATGAAAAAAATGATCTTTAAAGGTATAAGAGAAAATTTCAGGACTTAATTTTAAATGAGTTCTTGCTAATTGACCAGTTTTACATATTCGGCATATATATATATGTATATATATATATATATATATATATATATATATATATATATATATATATATATATATATATATATATATATATATATATATATATATAAAATGACATTTTTGCTTTTGTTTTTTACATTGAATGGTGGTAGGTTCAACATTAGTACTGTTGGTATCAACTTGGGATAAGTAAAATAAATTATTTTATTCCATTATATTTACTTTTTTTTACTAATCCCTTTAAGGAAATTAACCAGTTAAGCTTCTGATCCCCTGATCTGAGAATGGCTCTCATGGCTGAGAAATTTCCCCTCCCCCCTCCCCCCTCCCCCCAAAAAAATCTTTTGTAATGACAGAGTATCTTTTTCCGAAGGTAATGGAAACAAAAGCACGATATTTGATGGAAAACCTAGAGAATTACGCTATTGCAAAGTGATATTCACGCTTTGGCGATTTAGCCCACTTTGAGTCCTATTTTAGGCCAATTCCATTGTTCCAGTCAACTAAACTCATAGCTATTTTGCTAGTATTCCTAGTATTGTATTGAGTATAAAAATCATTTACCTATTTCGAGTACCCAATAAAGTGATCAGTAATATGTAATTTGGCCAATTAACACAAAATTAGAAATGTTGCCAATATATAAACAGGATCCAGAATAAACAATGTAGATATTCCTGGCACTAAAAAAACATTTCCTTTGTTCATTAGTTATGTCCCCAGGACTCCCCTGTATTATGCTTACTTTCCATTTTGAATTTTTATTCATACAAAAAAATAGAAGATTTACTGTTATTCGCACTGTTGAATTATTGTAATAATTATATAAATAATGCCAGCACATTCCTGAACGTATATAACACCGACCAATCTGACACATAGTGGAAGAGTGACGCAATCTGTGTACTCTGGAACATTGGCAAAAATCGAATTGTTCCACTACTTTGAGCTCAATTTCATGCTGCTTTCAGTCCTGAAGTCAATCAAAATCATCTTCATTTCTGTAACATATCGTCCATTTTATCAAATGAGACCAAGAAACCGAGAATATAACCATGAAAACCATATGAGAATACACTGCAAAGATGCTGTTTTAAACGGGAAGTATTCTCCCTCTCTTCTACACAGCCTAATTTTAGCCTCACTATCCTCATAAAAACTCTTAACAGCATTTAGTAACTTACCACCTATTCCATATACTTGCAACATCTGCCACATTGCTCCTCTATCCACTCTATCATATGCCTTTTCTAAATCCATAAATGCAATAAAAACTTCCCTACCTTTATCTAAATACTGTTCACATATATGCTTCAATGTAAACACTTGATCTACACATTCCCTACCCACTCTGAAACCTCCTTGCTCATCTGCATCCCGGCTTTCTGTCCTACCTCTTAATTCTTTCAATAATAACCCTACCATACACTTTTCCTGGTATACTCAGTAAACTTATTCCTCTATAATTTTTACAATCTCTTTTGTCCCCCTTCCCTTTATATAAAGGGACTATACATGCTCTCTGCCAATCCCTAGGTACCTTCCCCTCTTTCATGCATTTATTAAACAAAAGTACCAACCACTCCAACACTATATCCCCCCCTGCTTTTAACATTTCTGTCATGATCCCGTCAGTTCCAGCTGCTTTAATCCCTTTCATTCTACGTAATGTCTCACGCACCTCCCCCACACTCACATCCTGCTCTTCTTCACTCCTAAAAGATGTTATACCTCCCTGGCCAGTGTATGATATTACCGCCTCCCTTTCTTCATCAACATTTAAAAGTTCCTCAATATATTCTCGCCATCTACCCAATACCTCCATCTCTCCATCTACTAACTTTTCTACTCTTAGCTTAATTATCTCACTCCATTTTTTTTTTCTTATTCTCAACAAAATTTCTTGAGAGTGCCTCTCCCACTCTATCATTTGTTCTCCTTTTGCACTCTCAGCACTCTTTTCATCTTCCTTTTGCTCTCCATATACTCTGCTCTTCTTATAACACTTCTGCTTTGTAAAAACCTCTCATGAGCTATCTATTTTTTTTCTTATCACACCCTTTACTTCATCATTCCACCAATCACTCCTCTTTCCTCCTGCACCCACCCTCCTATAACCACAAACTTTTGCCGCACATTGTAATACCACGTTTTTAAAACTATCCCAACCCTCTTCAAACCCCTCCCCCCCACTTCTCATGCTTGCACTAGCCCACCTTTCTGCCAATAGTTTCTTACATCTCACCCTAACTTCCTCTTCCTTAGTTTATAAACTTTCACCTCTCTTTTACTTTTGTCCCATCTACCTCTTATTCTAAATGTAGCAACAACTAGATAATGATCCAATATATCCATTATCCCTCTACAAACATGTACATCCTGAAGCCTACCCATCAACCTTTTATCCACCAATACATAATATAACAACCTACTTTCATTATGTGCCTCATCATATCTTGCCTACTTATTTATCCTCTTTTTCTTAAAATATGTATTACTTATTACCAAACCTCTTTCTACACATCGCTCAGTTAAAGGCTCCCAGTTTTCATATACCCCTGGCACCCCAAATTTACCTACAACTGCCTCTTCAACATTTTTATCCACTTCAGCATGAGATTCCCAACCACAAGTACTCTCTCTCTTGGTTCAAAACTCCCCACGCTCTCACTCAACATTTCCCAAAATCTCTCTCTCTCTCCTCTACACTTCTCTCTTCTTCAGGTGCATGAACACTTACTATAACCCACTTTTCACATCCAACCCTTATTTTACTCCCTCAACATTATTGCTACCCCTTCCTTAGCTCTAACTTTATTAGAAACCCCCTGACCTAATCTCATTTATTTCTCCCCACTGAAAGTCTCCTACGCCTGTCAGCTTTGTTTCACTTAGAGCCAGGATATCCAGCTTCTTTTCATTGATAACATCCACAAACATCTCTTTCTTATCATTCGCACTACAACTACTCACGTTCAAACATCCTACTTTGATGGGTTTCTTCTTTATCTTTATGGTAGGCTATACAGGAAACAGGGTTACTAGCCCATTGCTCCCGGCATTTTAGATGGTTTTTGGCTTATGGAAGAAAGATTCTTATTCCGCTTACCCTTGGATATGAAAGGAAAAGTAATAAGAACAAAAACTATAAAAATAAAATCAAAGAAAACTCAGATTAGTTTGTATACATAAATGCGTACAAGTATGTGTAGTGTGACCTAGGTATAAGTAGAAGTAGCAAGACACCTGAAATCTTGCATGTTTATGAGAAAGAAAAAAGACACCATTATCTTACCATTATCTTTTCATTTTTTATATCTAGTATTAGCAATATGTATAACATCTACAGTGTTTTGTATCATATAAGACAATATTGATGTAGGTACTGATGGAAAGACGACGTAAACTTACGGTATCAATAAATGCAGTACAGGACTGTTTATGTATTTTCTCTTCCTTATGATTTTCTTAGTGACATTTTCTTTAGCTTACTTTATTTTAAGAATACAGTATATAAGATATATAACATACAAAATATATGCTAATCAACTGTTTATGTTACTGGGAAGACTTCCAGTCAACAGCAAACACGGGGACTCAGCGCCCCTTAACTCCCATGTTGTTCAAGGGTCAACTGTAATGTATAAAGATGGTATATAGTGTATAAAGATCGTATTCCCCGTCATTATATAAGAGACTGATGAGGTACACTAGTTTAACAACAATTATGCAGTCCCCAGACGAGAAAAAGTTTCTTGTAATACTAAGGAACTAAGCTAGTTGTAAGGTCTGTATACCACTAAATCTTAACAAATATTTACAGTAATGTGGTTAATTCTACCAAGAAGTTTGACCAGACACGTCCAGTAACCTGTGCTGTGTATGCTGACAAGAGCACTGAACATGCTGTATGTACAGTCTCACCCTCGTTGTATAGGGGATGTGATCATTTTTCTTTTGATTGGTGGTGGATTATTATGCGCTTCATGCTAATTGACAGTGACAATTGTTACACTTATTCATTCATGTTTTAATGAGGCTGTCACTCTTCCTTGTCAATTTTTTTTTTATTTTTGGAAGGTGTGTGTGTGTGCCTTATATATGTTAACACTGACACATTTCTCAACATTTTTCTGGTTTTAACGGTACTCGTACCTTGTCCGATATTATCCTGGGAGGAAAAGGAATATCAAACAGTGTAAAGAATTTATTATATAATATTGGCTGTACATTGTACCAGTATTTTTCCCAGTGGGAACAAAGCTGCTCTGTATTAATGTACTGGAACAAAAAAGGACAAAATTACTGCATTTATTTTAAAGTAAATGTCAGAAGTTAGTATTTATATAACTCTTTATATTATTTACAAATCTGAATAATAAACAATCTTGTCACATCAAATATTTACATTCAGGTTGAGGATGTATACAAAATTGATGATGGATTACATTGTATAGTATTTAATGATCAACATGATGCAATGGGCAGTATAATGGATGGCAGTAGTTACCCGGTATGAGGTTTTAAAAGTCACGAACACTGTATACATTTTCTTGCCATTGCAGCTACTTACTGTTACTGTGCCTGACCTTTTAAGCTATATTAGTTCATTGTGCTTTATGTATGAGGATATGTATGATATTAAGATTGTTCTGTCTCTTTTTAAAGTGGTGTTCAAATCTTATAAACAATATTATATTACAGATGTTGCATGTGTATGGTGTAGGAGGTAGGTTACTGAAAGCAGTGAAGAGTTTTTACGAGGATAGTGAGGCTCAAGTTAGAGTATGTAGGAAAGAGAGAGATTATTTCCCAGTAAAAGTAGGCCTTAGACAGGGATGTGTGATGTCACCGTGGTTGTTTAATATATTTATAGATGGGGTTGTAAGAGAGGTAAATGCGAGGGTCTTGGCAAGAGGCATGGAGTTAAAAGATAAAGAATCACACATAAACTGGGAGTTGTCACAGTTGCTCTTTTCTGATGACACTGTGCTGTTGGGTGATTCTGAAGAGAAGTTGCAGAGGTTGGTAGATGAATTTGGTAGGGTATGTAAAATAAGAAAATTAAAAGTGAATACAGGAAAGAGTAAGATTATGAGGATAACAAAAAGATTAGGTGGTGAAAGATTGGATATCAGATTGGAGGGAGAGAGTATGGAGGAGGTGAATGTATTCAGATATTTGGGAGTGGACGTGTCAGCAGATGGGTCTATGAAAGATGAGGTGAATCATAGAATTGATGAGGGGAAAAGGGTGAGCGGTGCACTTAGGAGTCTGTGGAGACAAAGAACTCTGTCCTTGGAGGCAAAGAGGGGAATGTATGAGAGTATAGTTTTACCAACGCTCTTATATGGGTGTGAAGCATGGGTGATGAATGTTGCAGCGAGGAGAAGGCTGGAGGCAGTAGAGATGTCATGTCTGAGGGCAATGTGTGGTGTGAATGTAATGCAGAGAATTCGTAGCTTGGAAGTTAGGAGGAGGTGCGGGATTGCCAAAACTGTTGTCCAGAGGGCTGAGGAAGGGTTGTTGAGGTGGTTCAGACATGTAGAGAGAATGGAGCAAAACAGAATGACTTCAAGAGTGTATCAGTCTGTAGTGGAAGGAAGGCGGGGTAGGGGTCGGCCTAGGAAAGGTTGGAGGGAGGGGGTAAAGGAGGTTTTGTGTGCAAGGGGCTTTGACTTCCAGCGGGCATGCGTGAGCGTGTTTGAAAGGAGTGAATGGAGACAAATGGTTTTTAATACTTGACGTGCTGTTGGAGTGTGAGCAAAGTAACATTTAAGAAGGGATTCAGGGAAACCGGCAGGCCGGACTTGAGTCCTGGAGATGGGAAGTACAGTGCCTGCACTCTGAAGGAGGGGTGTTAATGTTGCAGTTTAAAAACTGTAGTGTAAAGCACCCTACTGGCAAGACAGTGATGGAGTGAATGATGGTGAAAGTTTTTCTTTTCGAGCCACTCTGCCTTGGTGGGAATCGGCCAGTGTGCTAATATATATATATATATATATATATATATATATATATATATATATATATATATATATATATATATATATATATATATATATATATATATATATATATATATTAATTAGAACTTGACATTTATCAATATTAAACTGCATCTGGCACTTCTCCGACCACTGCATCAGTTTATTCAAATCATCCTGGAGTGCTCTAATGTCCTCATTAGAATGAATTGGACGGCCTATTTTTGTGTCATCAGCAAATTTGCTCATGTCGCTCTTTATTCCCTCATCTATGTCATTTATGTAAACTGTGAACAACAAGGGGCCCACCACTGACTCCTGTTGAATACCGCTTGTGACGTGCCTTCATTCTGATTTCACCCCATTTATGCAGTCTCCGCTGCCTATTTGTCAACCATGCCTCTACCCAGGAAGAAATTTCTTCTCCTATTCCGTGTGCCTCAAAATGTTCCCTCCATCTTCCAGATACCTCTACCTTTCCATTTAATAACTCACCTCTCATATTTTTAACTATTAAATCCATCCCTAGGCTTCCACAACTTATTAATCTCACTCAAAACTTTTTCTTATTTTCAACAAAATTTGTTGATAACATCTCACCCACTCTCTCATTTGCTCTCTTTTCACATTGCTTCACCAAACTTTTAGCCTCTCTTTTTCTCTCCACATACTCCTCCCTCCTAGCATGGCAGTGTGTAATTAAGGTCTGTAGGAATTTGGCTCTTGATTAAAAGTGCTACAGGTATACTCTTGTAGTGAAACACACAAAATACACTTTTTTTTCAACACATTGAGGCAGGGTGACCCGATAAAGAAGAAAACTATGAAGTTTATATTATTTTTGCATTTAGTACATAATTCTAAAATATACTTATCGTAAGAAAATATTTGCTTCTTCTTGCTGCGATTTATATAGAAAAAGCAACTACATCTCAAAGATGCATTTGTACATTTTACTGGAGCAGTACTGTAGTAGTGTGGCATTAAGTTCGACATCTGCAGTGACTTTTTTTTACAGCAATGTTGTAAATGCAACCAGTGTTGATGATGTGTCTCGCCAAGTTACTTGTGTGTTGTCTTATGACTCAAGTGTAGAACATGCTGTATGTACGCTGAATTATTGTAGTTATTTGTGCTCGTTCTTATATAATACATTACTGAAATGTCTGCCTAAAATTATTTTTTCTGTGACTGAGTGTGAATATTTACATAAGACGTGGTAGAAACTTTTGTGTTGCATATCACTTAAAGATAAACTCCAAGGGAATGAGACGACAGAGGAGGTAGGTGAATTTAATTACACATTTGTGAAGTGTTTGGTTGTTTTTTCCTCTTGTTGGTAATTTCTTGCAATGGCTGCTTCAAATTTCCATGAAGATTATCAGCTGCTCGTCCAGTCGTGAGATACAGTAAGGATTGTGCAATAAATTGGAAATAGAAACTAGATGACTTTTCAGTCCATCCTGAATTGAATGGTTCAGGGGTTTGTTATCTGACAAAATTACTTCTCCCTTTTTGAACCTTTATAGATGTAGTCTTGTTAAATTTCCTCGTGTTCGTAATTAAATTTTCTAAAATCTTCCTTCACCCTTACCCTTGTTAAATGTTCCAATCTTCATAATATACATAGTTTGCCCTGGTCCTGGCTGTCTCATCTCCCACTATCTTGTGATTTTTCGTGTTCTCCTCTTTTCATATTCACTAATAATATCATAAAAGGCCTAGAATCAACTGCAACATATTCCTGTTTTGCTTAAAAAAAATTTGGATTTGTGAATTGCTTCGGTTGTGGTATTGTGAATTTTTCATATCTGTACCAAAATAATTAGTCGTGCTTCCAAAAGCATAAAGTCGTATGATTTTTCAATTTCTCGTCTTTTATGTTGTCCCACCACTCTGTGAAGACTCATTTTTTTCTTTATTGTTATTTCATTTTGTTCTTTGTTGATGATGACAGGAAATCTTCCTATTATATTCTTTTGTATTTTAATATGATACATGGCTGTGGTTAATTAAGAGCATGGTGCTGGTGAGTTATCTTCAGTGTTGTTGATTGTGGGAAATGTTGCTCTCGTGCCTGTGTGTTGGCCCTACCAGGCTCTCTTGTGGTTATCTTGTAGAGGAACAACCAGTGCCACCTGCGTGTTGGCCCTACCAGGCTCTCTTGTGGTTATCTTGTAGAGGAACACCCAGTGCCACTTGTGAGAATTATCAGACATGTACAGTACAGAGAAGCTTTTGTAGGTGAACTGCATTAGTGTCTCCTTTTGCTATACGTGTCTGTCTCTTGTTTTTATCACTTCCTGTTTGTCATACTTCAGGGACGAGAATCATCAAGTTGTGTCGATATATTCAATTAAAAATCTCTTCATTGTCCTACTCATCAGAGACGACAGACTTTATTTTACAGCTTTCCTTTAATGGTCATGTATGCTCATTCTCTCTGACCTCTAATGCAAATTCAGTTTATAAGGTATATTTATTGAAAATGTTTTATTGTGCATTCTTCGACTATCTCCAGTGATCTCTTTGCTCATCCTCGCCACTTCTATCTCACCACTTCTACCTTTCTCACTCATCTGACAGCCTCACCCTTCCAAGCAGCACTTAATAACCTTCACAGGTTCACTTTCCAGACTTACCTCAACCCACATGGGTTTAGTGCTTTCTATCAATACAGTAGTATAATAAATGCACTACTACTACTACTGCTACTACTATTACTACAAGTACTAATCTGTAATTGATCAGGAGGTCAGTTGCAAATGCCACCCACATAGCTGACTTGTCTCGACCAGTCACATGTTTACTGAATCAGAATCTTCTTGACTTTGCTGTAGGTTATTAAAATCAACTCGTCAATGGACTTAGTTTATTAGAGCACCTGCCTTGTACACTGACTAAACAATGCAGGCTTGTTTGAGGCTGTACACTGACTGTTTGGGCAGCATTAGCTTGTTAGGTTATACAGAGTCTATCTACAACAGTACTAGCTTGTGTAAAAACTGTTCAAACAGCACTAACTTGTGTAAGAACTGCTCAAACAGCACTAGCTTGTGGTTTGCTTTACAAAGACTGTTGAAACAGCATATTTATTTACTGTCGCACTGAACACATTCCATTCTCATTCTATAATTCAGCACTTAGTGCCTGGGTAAAATATTTTGGTCAGAATTTACAAGAAAATAGGAAACTATTGCAAAGCATAAGACTGTGACAGAGAAATGTGTTATGTAAACGGAACACCGGAAGTGAGAGGAAGACGGAAGAGATACACGTTCTTTTTAATGCTTCTACTCTGATATTCTTTATTAGGTCATACATATTTTTATGTTGGTGTTGACATTAGCTTCATCACGGGATGACAAAGACAGAGGGCGTTTTGTTCCGTGTTTTACTTCTCGAGATAAATAAGATCTGCAGATGGTCTCGTGGTAAATTTGCCTTCTCTTGCGTCCTTCTTTAAAATCAAATCAAAATCAGAATGTTTATTTCAATGTAAAGCTTACAGTGTGTGGTTTATATGTTATAAAATATTAATTACAAAGAAGGCCACTAGCATGCCTAGGCATTTCTTATCTTGTATTTACTGCAGTTCTATTGTTCCTCAGTAAAGTGGTATGTGCTACCAAAGCTGAAGACTCCTATTGACCTGTAATATTTGCACTTAATCGACCAAAGGACAAAGAACATGCTGTATGTGTATTAAATTTTTGTCTCTGGTGGTTTAACTTTCTTGTAGTAACTGTGTCATTCATGTCGTGTCAACATTTTCCCCATTTTTTAACATTTAATGCATATTTAATATTAAAATATATTAATATATTTATATATTATATATTAATGTTAATATATTTTTATGACATGATTTATGTTTTTTCTGAAATATGTATATTATTCTGAATGTTTGAAAATGCTTTTTGTGTGCACATTATGCTTGTGTTAACTTTACAGGTGTAAAATATTTAAATATATGTAATGTTGCTTAGATTACCATTTAGTATTAACTCAATATGTTAAATCTGTGTTCATTATACTGCACATTGGCAGCACCAAGGAAGGACAAGGGAATACTTTAACCGTCTAATTAATCTCCATCAGTCATCCTCCAAAAGCCCCTCCGAATAAAAATAATAATAATAATAATAATAATCAATAATAATACAGCTGCAAAACGAGTCCCCATCCTCCCATCAAAATTAATATCACCATTATCCTCCTTTGTACAAATTCCTGTGGCATCACTTTGTAAGTTTAGAAAATTTGCAAATTTATAAAGCAATATCTTGACTATCTGCATATACATCTCTTTGACACTATATAAACATTATATAAACAGTACAGCCTCCCGTCACTTAGCAAAGTACTCGTTTATCAATGACTCGGACTTATGACAGTCTTTCTGACCAGTATGTATTCCTAAATAATGTATTAGAGTTGATTCCCTCTATTCTGTTTATTACAGCATACAGTACACTACTGCATAAACTTTTAAAAATATAATAAAAATGTTATAAATGGTGCAGTAGCGACATTAAAGCAATATGCTCCTTGCTTAGCGACGAATTCGTTTACCAATGTGGTTTTAGGAATGGAACTCCGTCGTTAAGTGAGGAAAGGCTTCATTGCATTTTCTTTTTAGCTTTAGTAACAAAGTTTCATATTAAATTATTCACTTTATCTTCATTAGCCAAGATTCACTAGCAAGCCTAGTACTACTAGCTTTAAACCATTACAGTATATCTTGAATATGCAGGTCAAGTTTGATGTTAAGAGCTCTGCAACATTTCTTAAATTACCACTTGACAAAGATCATTTCTGTCAGTCTCTCATTATTTCCCATCAAATCAGAGCTTTCCAAAGAAAATAAAATTAATTACCCATCACTCATTCCCTATGTCTTTCCAGTACAGTATGTCACGTATTTCTTTGTTTATATTAACCATTCCCTTCATTTTATTCTTATCTATTAGTGGAAGTCCATTGATACAAATCTATGTAAAATAGTTTTGATATGATTTAAGTGTCCCATAGCTCGATCGCTAGCGCACTTTGCTCACACACTGAGGTCCGGGGTTCGAATCTCCTCCAGAACGGCTGGAAAACATTAGGGACGTGTTTCCATAAGACACATGCTATCCCTGTCCTTGTTTACCAATCAGTTCAAAATGGATACCTGGGTGTTAGTTGACTGATGTGGGTTGCATCCTGGGACAAAACTGACTTAATTTGCCGATATGCTCAGCATAACAAGCGGCTTTCTATATAGTAGTATGTCATTGATGTTAGCTAGACCTGTATACCATGTACATGTACTTGTAGTAGATAAAGATATTATTATTAAATTTTTATTATTCAGTTTACATTAATGATTCAATTTAAATTGTCTTTTTGTAATTTGTATTCTCTGAGTTAACATTATGAAAGGACACTATATTTTTACCTACATATTTTGTTGCATATAACTCAAAACCTTCGTTTCCTCACTGAGCAACTGTTAATGTTATTTAACTGTCCAGGTAAGCAGTCTTGATGTGATCCTGGTGAACCGCTACTATTCATGGTACAGCGACACTGGCCACTTGGAAGTCATCAAGCCACAGACCATCACAGAGTTTACAGAGTGGCATGAACTCCATAATAAACCAGTCATGATCTCGGAGTATGGAGCCGATTCCATTCCAGGTTTTCATATGGTTAGTTCTCTAATTTTTACATTCTCTTATTTTGATCTTCTGTGTATTGAAGTCTTGAGGCTGTATTTTACAGACTTCTTCCAGTCTTACTGCCATATATTTCCTTCAGCTGTATTATCGTCTTTCATTAAATTTTATATTTATTTATTCAGTAAGCAATAAGATCACAGTAAACAGGTGATACCACAATATGTAAAACAGCCAATGTGAAAAAATACTGAACTTCCAATCATTTTCGGTATTTTTCACGTTATCAAGGATGTGTATATCAGTGTTATCGGGAAAAATTGCATATTACTAATTTGGTTTGTCTTTGTAAATGTAAGGAAAGGAATAAATTGAAAAATTATTTAATTTTCATAAATTTAAAAAGTGTAGTAATTTATAGGCATCTTGCCATGGTAGTGGGACTTGCTGTGTCCCTACGTATCAGTGCTGTGTAGATGGCTGTAAAGGTAATCGTTTGAAAAGAAATTTTTTTTTGTGCACAGATTGCCCAGAATCCTGCTGTATGAGGATCCCTTTTGTGCCGGCACACCAGTTCCTTTTAATATGGCACTGAATGCTGACCATCTTTTCACCCAGACCTTTGATGCAAAGAACATGATAATATTTCATGATAGATTTGGTATTTGTAATAAATAGTGAGTAGTGGAAGATGTTGTTCTTCCTTAAATTATTTACATTATGTTGATAAGTGAGACTTTGCTCTGGGCAGACTGCAAGCGGACTTTTTCCAACCTTTTTTTTTTTTTACTTCTTCACACTTGATGTTGACGACCTGGGAAAGGATGGAAGTAGTTGTTAAAGAGTTTCGTAAATACACCTTACACACTTATTTTTTGGGAAAAATAGACATTCTGAGCATTGTCTCTTATGTGCAGAATATGTTCATTGTATGGACTGCTTTCTGCAAGATTTGGTGGTCTACACATTTGTGTGTTGACTTCGGCACTGTCGACTATGTTGAATTTGGAACACTTTCTGAAGAAGTGTTATTGTTATAAATATCGTTCAGATAAATGCTTATTACTTTGTACCCTTATGCCTCCACCTCGGCATGTTTGAACATTAGTACTGCAGAGTGGTGTCAGCACTAGGTTATTCAGAGAATTTGAGCCTTGTAGGCTAGGTCTGGGATCACCAGAAATATAATTCAGAGGACTAAGGAGAGGGTGTTAAGGTAGTTTGAACATTTAGAGAGGAGAGAGCAAAATAGGATGATTAAGTGGGTATATAAACCTTGAGTGGAGGTAGGCGCCATCCCATAAAAGGCTGAAGGAAGGAGAGGGTAGGAGGTTTTTGAGTGCTAAGAGCTTTGGTATTCAATAGGCTTGTGTGAGCACGTTAGATTGGAATGAGTGGAAGCAAGTGATTTTTATGGCTTGATGTGCTGTTGGAGCGTGAGCAATGTATATAACATTGATGGATGAGGGATGAGGATGTTGTAGTTTAGAGTGTCATCTGAACTGTGACATCAGCATGTTGACTTAAGAAATCGTAATGACACGATTGCAAATAAACCATACCCCCGGCCGGGATTGAACCCGCGGTCATAGAGTCTCAAAACTCCAGCCCGTCGCGTTAGCCACTAGACCAGCTAGCCACAATAAGATTCATCCAACTAGGTATATTTCTACACCATAGGAAAGTTAGCACAGGCACCTCTGTGACCACAAATGCAAGTTTTTACAGACGAATCTCCAGTCATGTTGACGGCAGTGAAGGGACTTGAGCTAGAGTTCGTCACGGCCACGCTAGCTGGAGATTCGTCTGTAAAAACTTGCATTTGTGGTCACAGAGGTGCCTGTGCTAACTTTCCTATGGTGTAGAAATATACCTAGTTGGATGAATCTTATTGTGGCTAGCTGGTCTAGTGGCTAACGCGACGGGCTGGAGTTTTGAGACTCTATGACCGCGGGTTCAATCCCGGCCGGGGGTATGGTTTATTTGCAATCGTGTCATTACGATTTCTTAAGTCATGTTGACGGCAGTGAAGGGACTTGAGCTAGAGTTCGTCACGGCCACGCTAGCTGGAGATTCGTCTGTAAAAACTTGCATTTGTGGTCACAGAGGTGCCTGTGCTAACTTTCCTATGGTGTAGAAATATACCTAGTTGGATGAATCTTATTGTGGCTAGCTGGTCTAGTGGCTAACGCGACGGGCTGGAGTTTTGAGACTCTATGACCGCGGGTTCAATCCCGGCCGGGGGTATGGTTTATTTGCAATCGTGTCATTACGATTTCTTAAGTCATGTTGACGGCAGTGAAGGGACTTGAGCTAGAGTTCGTCACGGCCACGCTAGCTGGAGATTCGTCTGTAAAAACTTGCATTTGTGGTCACAGAGGTGCCTGTGCTAACTTTCCTATGGTGTAGAAATATACCTAGTTGGATGAATCTTATTGTGGCTAGCTGGTCTAGTGGCTAACGCGACGGGCTGGAGTTTTGAGACTCTATGACCGCGGGTTCAATCCCGGCCGGGGGTATGGTTTACATCAGCATGTTGCTGGCTAGACAGAAACTGAATGAACGATGGTTAATGCGTTTCTTCTTTTAGGATCACTACATCAGTGGGAGACAGACCCACCAAGGTAGGGTGACCCAAAACAATGGAAACCCATTCACCATAATTCATTTAATAGCTGTCTTGCAAAAATTTCTTGACTTCACAGTTCAAATGATCCTCAGCTGCAAGATTACACTGCTCCATCAGAGTGCAGACACTGCACTTCCCACCTCCAAGACTCTAGTAGTCTAGTTCTACCAACTAGTTTTCCTGAATACCTTAATAAATGTTAATTACCTCACACTGCTCACATTCAAACAGATCATCAAACTATAAAAACGGTTCGTCTCTACTCACTCTGATCTGATATGCAACCTCCCCTCACTTAACCCTTTCACTGTCGGTCCCGTAATATTACGGCTTGCAAGTCAGTGTCGATCCTGTAATAATATGCCAAAATTCTTACACCTTCAGATCTGGTGGGAGAAAGCTGGTAGACCTACATTTATACTCTCACTTGGTCATTCTAATACGTTGCCCAAAACAATGCATATTGTTGGTTGATTGCTTGGTTTTCTTTTCAAGGAAGCACAATGAAGCAGATGAAAAGCTCAATCTGAGGAATTAAAGCAATCTTTCCCTTCCTTGGATCAAACCTGTTTACTTCCTTTTCCCAGGCACAGTTTAACTCTTACAGATTTAGTACTTTCCTTGAGTATATAACATGCTTGATTTCTCTGGCATTTCAACAACAGATCTATAAAGTGATTTGTTTTTTTTAACACGATGGCCGTTTCCTACCGAGACAGGGTGACACAAAAAGAAAAAACTTTCATCATCATTCAACACTTTCACGGTCACTCGTACATAATTACTGTTTTTTTGCAGAGGCGCTGATATATGACAGTTAAGATGTCCCTCCAAACTATCAATATCAAAACCCTCCTTTAGAGTGCAGGAATTGTACTTTCCCAGTTTCAGTGAATTTTACAATGATTATTTTTCTTCCCTTAAGGATCCAGAATTCACATGGACTGAAGAGTATCAGGCTAAGCTGATGATCCAGAACTTTGAAGCTTTCGATGAGCTTCGCAGCCGAGGCTTCTTCTTTGGGGAGATGATCTGGAATTTTGCGGACTTTGCTACTCCACAGGGTAAGTGAGACAGCTGTATCTGCTGTATCTTGTGTGGCAGTAGCTCAAAGTAAAGTTGGTGACCTGTGTAGTAAGGAAACTTTTTTTTATTTAAAGAATAATATTTTGAAATCTAAAGCAAGGTGTATAATCATCTAATATATACACACTAAACCGGTCCAAAAAACATAAAGTTGTGAAATTGTTCGCTTCACAAGTTTTATTTTATTATATTTCCTAAGTAACATTCACACTAATTTTCAGGAAATTTTGTTCAGTTTTAGAGGTTGAGTAAAAAGGCATCCCTCGCCGACAGAAGAGAAACTGAAGAAATTTAAGTTTTTCTTCCTCTTTCGCATAGCATAGTTCCAATTTTCTCTAGCAGCAGGATGACTCAATAACCAGTTTATAGCGCTTTGTTGAGCGTGAAACGAGCGAGCGATTATTTATGCACTGAAGAGGATATACCACTCGATTTAAATAAAGCAAAGTGTTTTGTCATGAATTCTTGAATGAGAAATAGTCAGTTTTGATCGACCTTCATCAACCACTGGACTCTGTATTCAACTGAAAAATCATTGAAAATGGTAGTTTTCCCCAGCTGATTTCTCCCAATAAAAGTTGAAAAAAAAGTTAATGTAAATTCTTAATCGTATTCTCCCATCTTTTCGCTTTCAAATTTAGTAAAAAAAAAACAGTGTCACGACAGAAAATCTCACGCAGTTCGCTTCTCAAATGAACAAACATGAAAATTTGGCCAAACATCCCCTCAAATACCGTGGTTTTCTGGGAGGTTTCCATGGAATTTCAGTGAAAAAAACTGTTAATAATAATTAATTTCATGAGACTATCAGATTCGATGGGAACTAGGTCTCTATCTTACAGGAGGCCCTCCACATTCGTGAGGGTCAGGGGATCAAGAACCTCGTGAATCTTGAGAATTCGCTAATGTTTGGTGTGCAAATAAAATGTAGGGAAATATAATAATAGCATTTACTTAGTCTATCAATACTGATTCCTTAACCTATTGATCCAATCATAAAAGACATGAAAACATCGTAAAATATTGTATATACATGTTATGGTTTAATAACAAATAATGAACAAACAAAACACTCACCACTCGTAAGGTTAGGCAGAACTCTGAAGACTTGTGATGATGATGATGGTGATGATAGTTAGCCATGCAGTTGCTGATGACAGTTGAATGGAGATAATTATATAGATTGAAACTGCATGGCATGATGAGTCTAGTGTGTGGATTCTAACTTTTCACTGTCAGTGTCACTGCCGACATTGCTAGAGTCAGAGTTAGCAATGGAGTCAGATTCTGCCATGGATTGAGGCTCAGGTGAGGTGGTAAGGGTAGCAGAAGGAGTAGTGGCAGGGATAGTGGCAGGGGTAGTGGCAGGCTTCCTTGCGAAGAACATTGTGATGGTCAACTGAGACCGTTTCCTCTTCATATCTACAAACAGAATTTTGTAGGGAATTATGCTCCTATCAATTGGGCAGCTGGGCATTCGCGAATGTTTGAAGCTCGCAGAAGTGGAACTCACGAAAGTGGAGGGTAGCTGTATATAGGAAAAACTTATTAGCCTCTCAAAAGCATCTGGTCGTGTTGGGTGGCTCATTTCTCACACCAATTGTCAGTAAGATATCGCTCTGCTTGCTGCGCTCACTCGTAATAATGCGTCCTCGTGCCTACTTGAATGACGAGAAAAGATGGGACTTCAATCTTTCCCTCTAAAATTCAGCAATCACCCTCCTTCATTAGTCTCTCCTTGGTCGGAGCAGGGAAGCAGCGACAGTGATCCACCACGAGGCAAAGAAGGTACTGTTTCTGCTCCTCGTCCTTGATCAGCGACACACTGAAGGTCTGAATGAGGGAAACAGCTCTTTCTGCTGCATCGCTCATGATCTTCAAAGAGCCTGCAGACTTCTTCATTTCGAAGAACGTCGTGTTCGTCTCCCACGTTTTGGGGTCGTATTTCAAGAAGGAAGATTTTTCTTTCCCCTTCCTCTGCTCAGCAAAGATACTAAACACCTTCAGCGTCCTCTTAGACACGAACTACTCTAGTCCAACTCTGATCTCTGAGACACCTTGCAAGCAATGGGGACACCCTGATCTCTTTTCCTGCTCAAGGTTGGTCAACATCTTGCACTTTGTCGCAATGTCCACTTTCTCGTCAAAGAATGCCAATCCAGCCAGGTGCTCCAACAGATATCAGAGATGGTGTGCAGAGGTGATGGCAGCAGCATTCTCGATGTCTTTGTGTTATACACTCGAAGAGTTTGGTGGAAGTCCAAACCACTGCATGGGGCTTGCACACCACGTGGATCCTCGTTCGAGAACCGGACGTAGATCAAGGCGACGAGAAATGAGTGATCCATCGCAGTTCCTTGGCAGTGAGATTGAACTGATTCTAGAAGAGGTAAACCTTCAGGACATACAATCCCTTCCCCATCCACTGCACATAATGCGTCGGGCTTGGGGGCTGAAACTTGGCCCACTTGTCACCCCCTCCACCCAAGAAGAGGAAGCTCAGGCTGAGGAACTCGGCGTAGTGTGCTAACACTTGATGCTCCTTCATAGCCTGCTTGATGTAAGAAACCATGTCAATGTGCTGCTCTTCCTCTCTGTGTTCACAGAACATCTCGCCGGGGTCACCAACGTATACCTCTTGGTTGACGCTGCACCACTCCATTTGAAACCTCTTGAAGAGTTCGGTTTCCGGTCCTCCAGTCGACTCAAAGACTACATTGAAGACACTGGAGAAGACAATCTCCAAGACATGATGATGGCAAGCTGTCCATATGAGTTTCCTACCCAGCCCTTCTTTGATCAGTGTACAGGCTCCGCGGTGGAGACCCGTGTTCGAGGCGGTTGTACTGAAGACCAGGCTTTGAATATGAGGATGGAGTGACCAGCCTTCAAGAGCTGCCATGTATGCCTCCACCTATGCCTTCCTCATTCCCCTTTCTGTCTTTGACACAGCTAACAACTTCTCGGAACCTCCTGGGCCAGTAATGAGCACAGCTACACTGTGCACTCTGGCATCCAGTGCAGGAGAAGCAGACCTTTGGAGGTGAAGACTTCTCGATCTTGAGTGTACATTCAAAGCTGTACTTGCCGCCTAGATCACCGGACTGAGCTTTTGCAGATGGTCAGACTTGAGAGATCATGGCCAAGAGCCCATGCCACGGCTTTTGCCATAAATATGGCTCCACGGACTGGGAGCTTGACTCGATCGAGGGCTGACGCAACAGCAGGAGAGGCGAAGATGTTCTTCAGTCGCTTGGGAGATGCCATAAGTCCTGTCGAGCAACTGGGAGTAGAAGCAAAATCTTTGTCGTCCTCGGACTCGAGGCTGGAGGAGGACGTGGAAGACAGCTGAGGTGCTGCAACCGAGGATGAAGCTGCCTTAGCCTCTGTTCTCGCCCTTTTCGCTTTCTCTTTTCTTCCCAGAGTTGCTTCCAAATCTCCCTTCCCACTGTTACGAGATCAGAGCCAGACATGCTGCAGGAGGTGACATCCTCGCATTGCATTTGGTAAAGCACACGATCCTCTTCGATGGTCATCTGCGCCAGGGCATTACTGGTTCCAATGTCAAAGAGGTCGCCGAGGGAGTTCTGGAAAATCCTCACTTGCATATCATCTCGCTATCAACTTTTTTGAGGCTCTGGTATTCCCGCATTAACTTCTTCAAGTACCGCACGCTAGAATCTAGCTGCTGGGTAGGGACCCTTGCCCTCGTCCAGATGGCATAGCAGACTTTGCACCTCTTGAAACTTAATGGGAAAGGTGGGTTCTGATTCAGGTGAAAGAATTGTCATGCGAAGTATGTCACCTCACGTCGGAAGCCGGGCAGTTGAGAAAAATTCAAGGGGACACCCTACTAACCACCATTCTAATACACTTCATCTACTCGGTGCTGAGGATGCTATCAGTGATAGAGAGAAGCCAAAGATGAAGTTTTGCGCAACCTTTAAATATGCATGAAATGGTCCAAATTTTGGCACACAGTACAGGCTCATATAGTGGAATAAAAATAACATTATGGAGCGCACTTCCTTTGAAGTTTTAAAATTAACATGCATTTTTTGGACCGGTTTAATATACACAGTATATAGATAGTATTTTTTATTAAAAATATCATCTTTATTTGATTTGTATATTAATAGATTGAAAAAGAGATATGTAGCTTTAAAGATTTTTTTTTGTATAAACAAATTCTTAAAGCAACTACAGACTGACACTTTTTTACAAAAAAATATTAAAGGTCTACTTTTCGACACCATAGGTATCATACGTGTGGTGGGGAACAAGAAGGGAATATTCACCCGTAATCGCCAACCAAAACTGGCAGCTCATCTGCTCCGTTATCGTTACAATAAACTTGCCGATGTCCCATCTGAAGATAAAAAACAGTATTTATATAGGATGTTTAATATATAAATATACTACTAACAATTATCGACCATCTGTTTTACATATTTCTGAGTTAAGTTTCAAATCAGGGTCGAATTTTTACAATTTAGTAGGACCTAAATTTAAATTTTAGCATCTGACAGAAGCATTTCTCTCTATAGTAAGTTAAGTTTTCGGTTTTAGCCATGTTTTACATTTTAAAACTATTCAAAACCCCTGAGTAATGTCATGAACTTAATTATAATAATTTAAATGTAACCAAGAACTATTTCTAGTTCCACATTGACTTGAAAGTCATTGTGAAAAGTCTTGACAGGATAGTGCAGAAATAATGGTGCTTAAATAATAAGTATTAGAGACATGCTCATGATGACACAGGATAAGTTTGTAGCAAAATATCATCAAAGTTGGTGAACCAGTTTTTATTGCTACATTTTACTGTTTGTAGAGTTTTATCAAGTCACAACTCTATACACAGTAAAGTATTGTCCCAGTACAAACGTGTTCACCAACTTGTTTGTTCTCATATTTGCCAACAATGTGCCATTTCATTCAGAAATTTTCTAAACAGCAGATTTTCCTGAATGGCAAATACTTAATTTTCCTGCTGTAATTAGTAACGCATATTGTAAGGCAGCAAGTCTGAAAATTCTATTTACCTCAACAAGCTCTGTTTTATCATGTTATCCAGCTCAACAAGCTCTGTTTTATCATGTTATCCAGCTCAACAAGCTCTGTTTTATCATGTTATCCAGCTCAACAAGCTCTGTTTTATCATGTTATCCAGCTCAACAAGCTCTGTTTTATCATGTTATCCAGCTCAACAAGCTTTGTTTTATCATGTTATCCAGCTCAACAAGCTCTGTTTTATCATGTTATCCAGCTCAACAAGCTCTGTTTTATCATGTTATCCAGCTCAACAAGCTCTGTTTTATCATGTTATCCAGCTCAACAAGCTTTGTTTTATCATGTTATCCAGATCAACAAGCTCTGTTTTATCATGTTATCCAGCTCAACAAGCTCTGTTTTATCATGTTATCCAGCTCAACAAGCTTTGTTTTATCATGTTATCCAGCTCAACAAGCTCTGTTTTATCATGTTATCCAGCTCAACAAGCTCTGTTTTATCATGTTATCCAGCTCAACAAGCTCTGTTTTATCATGTTATCCAGCTCAACAAGCTTTGTTTTATCATGTTATCCAGATCAACAAGCTTTGTTTTATCATGTTATCCAGCTCAACAAGCTCTGTTTTATCATGTTATCCAGCTCAACAAGCTCTGTTTTATCATGTTATCCAGCTCAACAAGCTCTGTTTTATCATGTTATCCAGCTCAACAAGCTCTGTTTTATCATGTTATCCAGCTCAACAAGCTCTGTTTTATCATGTTATCCAGCTCAACAAGCTCTGTTTTATCATGTTATCCAGCTCAACAAGCTTTGTTTTATCATGTTATCCAGATCAACAAGCTTTGTTTTATCATGTTATCCAGCTCAACAAGCTCTGTTTTATCATGTTATCCAGCTCAACAAGCTCTGTTTTATCATGTTATCCAGCTCAACAAGCTCTGTTTTATCATGTTATCCAGCTCAACAAGCTCTGTTTTATCATGTTATCCAGCTCAACAAGCTCTGTTTTATCATGTAATCCAGTTCAACAAGCTCTGTTTTATCATGTTATCCAGCTCAACAAGCTCTGTTTTATCATGTTATCCAGCTCAACAAGCTTTGTTTTATCATGTTATCCAGCTCAACAAGCTCTGTTTTATCATGTTATCCAGCTCAACAAGCTTTGTTTTATCATGTTATCCAGCTCAACAAGCTCTGTTTTATCATGTTATCCAGCTCAACAAGCTCTGTTTTATCATGTTATCCAGCTCAACAAGCTCTGTTTTATCATGTTATCCAGCTCAACAAGCTCTGTTTTATCATGTTATCCAGCTCAACAAGCTCTGTTTTATCATGTTATCCAGCTCAACAAGCTTTGTTTTATCATGTTATCCAGCTCAACAAGCTCTGTTTTATCATGTTATCCAGCTCAACAAGCTTTGTTTTATCATGTTATCCAGCTCAACAAGCTCTGTTTTATCATGTTATCCAGCTCAACAAGCTCTGTTTTATCATGTTATCCAGCTCAACAAGCTTTGTTTTATCATGTTATCCAGCTCAACAAGCTCTGTTTTATCATGTTATCCAGCTCAACGAGCTTTGTTTTATCATGTTATCCAGCTCAACAAGCTCTGTTTTATCATGTTATCCAGCTCAACAAGCTTTGTTTTATCATGTTATCCTGCTCAACAAGCTCTGTTTTATCATGTTATCCAGCTCAACAAGCTCTGTTTTATCATGTTATCCAGCTCAACAAGCTCTGTTTTTGGCTCTGTTTTTCCTGTTATTTAAAACTTAGCTTAAATCATCTACATAATATAATTCTGTTTGTTGTTTGAGAAGAATTGCATGATAAAATCTGTGGAGAATGTGCTTGCCTGTTATAATATACTTTTTTTTTTTTTTTTTTTTTTGGTGTGTGTACTCACCTAATTGTGGTTGCAGGGGTCGAGACTCAGCTCCTGGCCCCGCCTCTTCACTGATCGCTACTGGATCCTCTCTCTCTCTGCTTCCTGAGCTTTGTCATACCTCTTCTTAAAACTATGTATGGTTCCTGCCTCCACTACTTCACTTGCTAGGCTATTCCACTTGCTGACAACTCTATGACTGAAGAAATACTTCCTAACGTCCCTGTGACTCGTCTGAGTCTTCAGCTTCCAGTTGTGACCCCTTGTCCCTGTGTCTCCTCTCTGGAACATCCTATCTCTGTCCACCTTGTCTATTCCCCGCAGTATCTTGTATGTCGTTATCATGTCTCCCCTGACCCTTCTGTCCTCCAGTGTCGTCAGTCCGATTTCCCTTAACCTTTCCTCGTACGACATTCCCTTGAGCTCTGGGACTAGCCTTGTTGCAAACCTTTGTACTTTCTCTAACTTCTTGATGTGCTTGACCAGGTGTGGGTTCCAGACTGGTTCTGCATACTCCAGTATGGGCCTAACATACACAGTGTACAGTGTCTTGAACGATTCCTTATTAAGGTATCGGAACGCTATTCTCAGGTTTGCCAGGCGCCCGTATGCTGCAGCGGTTATTTGGTTGATGTGTGCCTCCGGTGATGTGCTCGGTGTTATGGTCACCCCAAGGTCTTTCTCCCTGAGTGAGGTCTGTAGTCTTTGTCCACCTAGCCTATACTCTGTCTGCGGTCTTCTTTGCCCCTCCCCAATCTTCATGACTTTGCATTTGGCTGGATTGAATTCGAGAAGCCAGTTACTGGACCACATGTCCAGCCTCTCCAGGTCTCTTTGCAGTCCTGCCTCATCCTCGTCCGATTTAATTCTTCTCATCAACTTCACGTCATCTGCGAACAGGGACACTTCAGAGTCTATTCCTTCCATCATGTCGTTCACATATATCAAAAATAGCACTGGTCCTAGAACTGACCCCTGTGGGACCCCGCTCGTAGCAGGCGCCCACTGTGATACCTCTTCACGTACCATGACTCGTTGCTGCCTCCCTGTCAGGTATTCCCTTATCCATTGCAGTGCCCTTCCTTTTACGTGTGCCTGATCCTCCAGCTTCTGCACTAATCTCTTGTGGGGAACTGTGTCAAAGGGCTTCCTGCAGTCTAGGAAAACGCAATCTACCCACCCCTCTCTCTCGTGTCTTACTTCTGTTACCTTGTCATAAAACTCCAGGAGGTTTGTGATACAAGATTTGCCTTCCATGAACCCATGCTGGTTTTCATTTATAATCTTGTTCCTTTCCAGGTGTTCGACCACTCTCCTCCTGATAATCTTCTCCATGACTTTGCACACGATACATGTCAGAGACACAGGTCTGTAGTTTAGTGCCTCGTCTCTGTTTCCTTTCTTAAATATGGGGACTACATTAGCTGTCTTCCATTTCTCAGGGAGTTGCCCAGTTTCAAGGGATGTGTTGAAGATTGTGGTTAGAGGCACACACAGCATCTCTGCTCCTTCTGTGTGTGTGTGTGTGTGTGTGTGTGTGTGTGTGTGTGTGTGTGTGTGTGTGTGTGTGTGTGTGTGTGTGTGTGTGTGTGTGTGTGTGTGTGTGTGCGTGTGAGTGTGTGTGTATTAGCCGGTATGACATTCTAAAGTAAGAATGACACAACATATCAAATTCCTATGGAAAAAAAAATGCAGTGAAAATGACTGGTAAAAGCTCTCTGTCCTATAAATAAAATTCTTTTATATTTCTGGGTCATAGTATTGCATTTAAATGGCTACCTCTGTTTTATAAGGATTTTTGTTAACATTGACATCACTGAAACAAATCTGAGAAATGTATCTTTAGTCTAGGAGAATATCTGATATAGGACTGATATACGATATTTTGAGTCCATTTTCTATTGAGCAGCTTAATCATACAGTGTATATTATATATATATATATATATATATATATATATATATATATATATATATATATATATATATGTGTGTGTGTGTGTGTGTGTGTGTGTGTGTGTGTGTGTGTGTGTGTGTGTGTGTGTACATTAAACACCATTTTATTAGGTTCTTGGACCTAAATAAATCATCTGAATAGAAATTAAAATTTTTAATGAGATAAATGGGAAGGCCAGTGACCATCACTTTATCAGACTGAAACAAAAGAAAACACGATGATCCTTGCTGATAATTATAAATTATAAATTAACACGTTAAACAAGTTGTGGCAATGTAGTCATCTTTCTATCTATACTTGACTCTTCTTCTAGAATGCTTCCAGTTTTTATGGAGTTGATACACGTAGAATTTACCTCAGGTAAAATCAGTGGGTGCTTGTCCATAGAGCTGCAGAGCTGCAGTCCCCCCCAGATGCTCACTGCCAGATGTATGACTTCATCAACCAGACGCTAAAATAATTTGTAACTGATAAATATAGGAAAAATATGTTGTATGTGGTTTTCAAAGTATTTATATGCAATACTTTTTTTTGTTGTTGTTGAAACGAGATAAAAAATGATTAAAAGTAGAAGTTACATCTGGCAGTGAGGAGCCGCACTTCCCCCATTCCAAGTTATGATATACCCTATATCATAACTCGGTTATTTATTAATAATAATCCGGGCTGGAAATTTATTTACCATCCGTTGGCAGGTACTCACTCCGTCATGTTGGTAGTAGGGTGCTTGTCATTGGTCACTCGTGTTAGCTATACAGTACTGTGCTAAAGCGATCATCATTCCGCTCAGTGATGTATCTTTGAGTGGTGAAGATGAGAGGCCAGTGCAGGAAACCAACCAACACAGCAATTCTTGTTGCCTTGCCATGTGCTGTTGCAGTGATTTTGTTTTCGAGCCGAACTTTACTGCCTAAGTAGTGCTTTTATTGTACATCCTTTGAAGAAAATGTTATAAGAAAACTCAGTAGTAGTTGTAGTAATGCAATAATAGGGTCATTTTCTTTTCCATTGACTTTAGATGTGATACATCTTTACATGTACTATAATAATAATAATAATAATAATAATAATAATAATAATAATAATAATAATAATAATAATAACAATAATAATTATAATAATAATAATATTAATAATAATAATAATAATAATAATAATAATAATAATAATAATAATAATAATAATAATAATAATAATTATAATAATAATAATAATATCTTTACTACAGGTATGTGTACAAGGTATACAGACCATAGCTGACATCAGTGACATACTACTGTATAGAAAGCCCCTTGTTATGCAAAGCATTTCGGGCTAATCAGGTTAGTGTCCCAGGATGCGACCCACACCAGTCGACTAACACCCAGGTACCCACTTTACAAATGGGTGAACATAAACAACAGGTGGAAAGAAACACACCCAATGTTTCTACCCTCGCTGGGAATCAAACCCAGATCCTCGCCATGTGAAGTGAAAGCTTTAACTACCAAGCATCTACTACTACAGTAACCCATATTACTAATTCTCTTATTACCACTACTCTTAAAAGCTCTACAACTACTACCTCGCCCCACCATCCCACTTCCTACCCTGCCTTCGATCTCTGGTTTTTTGTCCATTTGCAACTTAACATTGCTTCAAGACACATGAGATTCCACCTCAGATTTCTACTCATAAGTGTGAGTTATTTGTGAATTGTTCCAGGTATTTTATTGACGACTGCTTAAAAGTCGCACACTTAAGGTGCAGGTTTCTCCATGTAGGTATATTGGTACTATTGTAATGAGACTTTTGGCTGATTATGGTATGAGGGAATATTGGAATTTTACCTTCTTTACATTGTTGTTGCTGTGGTATAAGACAATTTTTACTTTGCCTTATTTAGCAATTAAAGAAGCAAAAGAAGCCATACTGCCTTTTTCTTATTAAACCCTTCAACAT
Source organism: Cherax quadricarinatus (assembly GCF_038502225.1). Taxonomy (NCBI): domain Eukaryota; kingdom Metazoa; phylum Arthropoda; class Malacostraca; order Decapoda; family Parastacidae; genus Cherax; species Cherax quadricarinatus. The sequence continues at coordinate 13,875,349 of NC_091381.1, read as the reverse complement.
AAACACTGGTTCTGCTTCAATAAGATGATAAACTAAATGTTAAAGAACATAACATAAGAAAGAAGGAACACTACAGCAGACCTACTGACCCATGCAAAGCAGGTCTATGTCCCCTCCCCGGATTAGCCCAATGACCTACCTAGTAGGTCACCTTCACTTAAGGAAGGAGCACGGCATCAGACCTAGTAGCACATACTAGTCAGGTCCAACTCAAACCCACCCACACCCACTCATAAGAAGAACATAAGAACGAAAGAACACTGCAGAAGGCCTACTGGCCCATGCGACGCAGGTCCAAGTCTCCTACCGGCTTAAGCCAATGCACCCAACCTAGTCAGGTCAGGTCACATTGACTTAAGGGAGGAACACGGCAACAGACCTGGTAGCTCAAGCTATCAGGTCCAACTCACACCCACCCACATCCACTCATGTATTTATCCAACCTATTTTTAAAGCTACACAACGTTCTGGCCTCTATAACTGTACTCGGGAGTTTGTTCCACTCATCCACAACTCTATTACCAAACCAGTACTTTCCTATATCCTTCCTGAATCTGAATTTTTCCAACTTAAAACCATTGCTGCGAGTCCTGTCTAGGCTAGATATTTTCAGCACACTATTTACATCCCCTTAATTTATTCCTGTCTTCCATTTATACACCTCAGTCATATCCCCCCTAATTCTACGTCTTTCTAGAGAGTGCAGATTCAGGGCCCTTAGTCTATCCTCATAGGGAAGGTTTCTGATACATGGGATCAACTTTGTCATCCTCCTTTGTACATTTTCCAGAGAATTTATATCCATTCTGTAATACGGTGACCAAAACTGTGCAGCATAATCTAAATGAGGCCTAACCAATGATGTATAGAGTTGAAGAACAACCTGAGGACTCCTATTATTTATGCTTCTTGATATGAAGCCAAGGATTCTATTAGCTTTATTGCGAACACTTATGCACTGTTGTCTTGGTTTCAGATTACTGCTAACCAGAACTCCTAAATCTTTTTCGCAATCCGTAATATTAAAACCCTTCAGAGGGCAAGGCAGTCTAAAGTGTGAATTTGAAAGTGATTTCCTATGAGGGGATAGAGCCACTCAATGTAAGGTCACTGAGACCATCCAAACAGAGTTGTGAAAGTAACATCTCGCGCAATTGCAGATATTCGAAGACCGAGTGTATTCGGTCCTGCCCGTTTGGGGTATACCATTTTTGAATGTTGCAATGTTGCAATTGTTGTAAAAAAACGAAATAAATATTTTTTAAATTTATTATACAAGTAGACAATATAAAAAACATAAATGGAACTTGTTTCTGAACAATTTGTAACCAGTAAAAAAATAGAAATAGGAACTACTTATCAACAATGACACATTGCAATGGGATGCAACTTACAAATGAAATATTCCTGAGTTCCCTGAGAAAGAACAATCATTTCACATCACTAATTTTGCAAATGAAACTTCATGAAACAATTTCTATCCTTCTTTATGCACAGATTTACTTTACATATGGCACAGCAAAATGAGGATGTGACATGATTATTCTTTTTGCTGCAAAACTTGCATGAAAGCAGCTTACCTAGCACTGGCCAGTGACCTAGCTGTTTATCCAGCCTCACACTGTCATCTGGCCTTTCTGCACGTTGGTACTGAAATGCAGATGGGTATTCCACGTTTGACAAATCGTCATTACTGTCAACCAAAGAAGTACTGGGTGAATCTCGACTTCGTCTCATGCTGGTGCGGTTGACCTTTTGTCCTTTGGATCTTGCAGTGACAGAGATCTCAAGCCTGAATAGCTTCAGTGGTGTGCATGGCATGTTTAGTGACCTACAATCACGACAGTAAAGAAGCCATGCATTCACAACAGCAACATCCAAAACATAAGCAAAGAGCCGCATGTACCAACGCTTTGATTTCATTGGCGTTTTGTAAAGATGGACCAACATGTTACTTTTGTCGATACCTCCCATGTTTGCGTTGTAGTTCTTGATGATGCCTGGGCACTCAAAGTGGTCTTTCTTCTTTGATGCCTTGTCATATCTTTCAATAAGACCCAAAGGATAAACTCCGACATCATTTGTGACTAGAGTCACAACTTTGTTGTCCTTCCATCTTACAAGAAGGATATGATCATTGCTTTGGAAATCAAAATAGCCCCTGGCCACATTATTCTTTTGCATTTCTTTCACAGGCATCAGTTGTGGCTTACCACATCTATTATCACGTATTGTTCCAGTGTACCTGCAGTTATACTTGTCTCTCAGTACCTTGACCAAAGGTAGACTTGAAAAGAAATTATCAGCATAGACTGCTGATGTTTTTCTTTGGTCAAGAGATGCTGCAAGTACAAGAACAATCCTGGAACTCATTGGGAGTTTATTTTCTTCATTTGACAGCTTTATGTGATGGTTCTCAAAAGTTGGGTTACCTTGATACATCAGTATATCATGTATGATTCCATCTTCACTGCTACGACAGAAGAGTTTGAAACCCCACTTGTCTGGTTTGTTTTTGATGTATTGCCTTAGGTTTCCAGCTGTTTTACCCTTGAAAGCAACCATAACTTCATCAACAGACTGCTTGGGTGTAGCTGGAACTTTCAAGCAAGCTTTAGTTAGTCCATTGTAAAGAGGCCTTATTTTGTAGAATCTGTCATTATCCTTCTTTTGTGTGTTATCATTGAAATGAATGGTACGCCTCAGCAACCTAAACCTCTTTGATCCCATGACTTCTGCAACTTGAGTTGTCCTACTTGCACTTCTCCAATAGTCCTCAATGGATGGCTGTACAGTGTAACCCATATACAACAGAATACCTATAAACCTAGTCATTTCCTCAGAATCTGTTTGAAAAGTAGTATGTATGTCTTTTTGCCTGGCATACAAATTAGTTTGAAATGTAATGTTGTCTATCATGTCTTGAGTAAAAAAGTCTGTAAAATAATCATATGCACACCTAACTTCAACAGGCTTTTTATGTTCATATTTAGGCAAAGGGTCATTGTGGATGTCCTCATTCTTCCATTTGGTGTCTACTTGAGAAGCAAGATCATCTTGAAGCACTTCTTCATCAGGGTATTCCTCCATAGTAATACGTTTCTTCCTCTTGTTCAATTTTTGTTTTTTTGGTGGTGGCCCAGCTTCCTCCTCCCCATCTGTTGACACCTCTGCATCTGGTGGCAAGAATTCATCCTCACTATCCAGGAAATCCAGGTCATCTGAGTCTTGATCTGAGTCACTATCATCCCAAACACAGACAAATTTCGAGTTATCCTTGGAGGACTCACCGTAGAACAATTTCTTATTGATCTGGAAGGACAATAAAAACATTCTGTACACACCCAGACCATTACTGAATTCATATATACACTACCAAATTTTATGGAAATATTTATATACCGAAACTTGAAAACTGCACCTAAAAGGGCAGGAACGACTGTGCTTGGTCCTATTTTGTTGCACTTTTTTCATTTGCATGGTGCACTCGTAATATGCTTCACAACGCCTTCATATATATATCAAAATATGGCTAAACTATTCATTTACACACTAGACACACAAATCAGTACTTACCGACATTGTATTGGGTGAAATGCTTCAGTATATAAGGAGCACTATACCGAGAAACACGAGTTTTGGCGCCGGCAAGGTAGAAGTGTTTACATTCTGCTGTCTCGACCAATGGGAAGCGAGCAGCCGCCATCACCGCTCAGCCTGGGCGACTCAGGGAAGGTCTGTGATTGGTCAGAAATAGAGAATGGGAACCTAGATGCGCGGGGGGAGTTGGAGGACGTGCGCAAAAAACCACGTTATGAGGACCGACTACACTCGGTCCTGCCCGGTAAAGGGATTTATTAAGATCTACATTATTTAGTTTATATGTGGCATGGTTATTGTCCTGTCCAACATTTAGAACTTTGCATTTGTCTATATTAAACTGCATCTGCCACTTCTCCGACCACTGCATCAGTCTATTCAAATCTTCCTGGAGTGCTCGAATGTCCTCGTCAGAATGAATTCGACGGCCTATTTTGGTGTCATCGGCAAACTTACCGATGTCGCTCTTTATGCCCTCATCTATGTCGTTTATGTAGATTGTGAACAGCAGGGGGCCCAACACTGACCCCTGTGGAACACCGCTCGTGACGCTTCCCTACTCTGATTTCTCCCCATTTATGCAAACTCTCTGCTGCCTATTTGTCAAACATGCCTCTATCCAGGAAAAAATTTCTCCTCCTATTCCATGTGCTTTAATTTTCCTCAATAGTCTCTGATGTGGGACCCTGTCAAAAGCCTTACTGAAGTCCATATACACAATATCATATTCATTACCATGATCTACCTCCTCAAATACCTTAGTGAAAAAGTTAATAAATTCGTAAGGCAGGAACGCCCCTTTGTAAAACCATTCTGAGATTCATTGATTAATTTATGCTTTTCAAGGTGGCTACGAACTGCCTCGGCAATTATTGATTCCATAAATTTTCCCACTATGGAGGTTAGGCTTATTGGTCTATAGTTCGAAGCTAAGGACCTGTCACCTGTTTTGAAAATAGGTATTACATTTGCCATTTTCCACTTATCTGGCACCATGGCAGTTTGTAGTGATATGTTGAAAAGATTAGCCAAAGGTGTGCTAAGCTCCTCTTTACATTCCTTTAGAACCCTTGCATACAGTTCATCAGGGCCTGGGGATTTGTTAGGTTTTAATTTATCTATTTGCCTAAGGACCATGTCACTTGTGACCCTAATCGTGCACAGTTTATTATCGTCCTGTTCTACATAATTTATCATTACTGGAATATCGCTGGTATCCTCCTGTGTAAAAACTGAGAGGAAGTATGTGTTAAAAATTCTACACATTTCCTTATCACTGTCAGTGAGCTGACCCGAGGAACTTTTGAGTGGGCCTATCTTGTCCCTGATCTTACTTCTGTATACCTGAAAGAATCCTTTTGGGTTAGTCTTCGATTGTCTTGCAACTTTAACCTCATAATCTCTTTTTGCTTTTCTAATTCCCTTTCTTATTTCTCTCTTTAACTGAATATATCGATTTCTTAATTGCCCCTCTCCTCTTTTTATTTGCCTATATATGCCTCTCTTTTGACCAATCAGATATTTTAATCTATTGTTCATCCATTTAGGATAATTTTTGTTTGATCTGATTTCCCTATTTGGAACATAATTTGACTGAGCAGCTATATATATATCTTACCTATTTTTAAAACTACACAACGTTTTAGCCTCTATAACTGTACTTGGGAGTTTGTTCCACTCATCCACAACTCTATTACCAAACCAGTGCTTTCCTATATCCTTCTTGAATCTGAATTTTTCCAACTTGAAACCATTGCAGCGAGTCCTGTCTTGGCTGGACAACAAACTAGCATCTGCAGGTCTTCAGCAGCACGAACATAAAACAAACTAACATCTGCAGGTCTCCAGCATCACGAACATAAAACAAACTAGCATTTGCAGGTCTCCAGCAACACGAACATAAAACAAACTAGCATCTACAGGTTCCCAGCAGCACGAACATAAAGCAAACTAGCATCTGCAGGTCTCCAGCAGCACGAACATAAAACAAACTAGCATTTGCAGGTTCCCAGCAGCACGAGCATAAAACAAACTAGCATCTGCAGGTCTCCAGCAGCACGAACATAAAACAAACTAGCATCTGCAGGTCTCCAGCAGCACGAACATAAAACAAACTAGCATCTGCAGGTCTCCAGCAGCACGAACATAAAACAAACTAGCATCTGTAGGTCTCCAGCAACACGAACATAAAACAAACTAGCATTTGCAGGTTCCTAGCAGCACGAACATAAAACAAACTAGCATCTGCAGGTCTCCAGCAACACGAACATAAAACAAACTAGCATTTGCAGGTTCCCAGCAGCACGAACATAAAACAAACTAGCATCTGCAATTCTCCAGCAGCACGAACATTAAACAAACTAGCATCTGCAGGTCTCCAGCAACACGAACATAAAACAAACTAGCATTTGCAGGTTCCCAGCAGCACGAACATAAAACAAACTAGCATCTGCAATTCTCCAGCAGCACGAACATAAAACAAACTAGCATCTGCAGGTCTCCAGCAGCACGAACATAAAACAAACTAGCATCTGCAGGCTCCCAGCAGCACGAACATAAAACAAACTAGCATCTGCAGGCTCCCAGCAGCACGAACATAAAACAAACTAGCATCTGCAATTCTCCAGCAGCACGAACATTAAACAAACTAGCATCTGCAGGTCTCCAGTAACACGAACATAAAACAAACTAGCATCTGCAGGCTCCCAGCAGCACTAACATAAAACAAACTAGCATCTGCAGGTCTCCAGCAGCAAGAACATAAAACAAACTAGCATCTGCAATTCTCCAGCAGCACGAACATAAAACAAACCAGCATCTGCAGGTCTCCAGCAGCACGAACATAAAACAAACTAGCATTTGCATGTTCCCAGCAGCACGAACATAAAACAAACTAGCATCTCCAATTCTCCAGCAGCACGAACATTAAACAAACTAGCATCTGCAGGTCTCCAGCAGCACGAACATAAAACAAACTAGCATCTCCAATTCTCCAGCAGCACGAACATTAAACAAACTAGCATCTGCAGGTCTCCAGCAGCACGAACATAAAACAAACTAGCATCTCCAATTCTCCAGCAGCACGAACATTAAACAAACTAGCATCTGCAGGTCTCCAGCAGCACGAACATTAAACAAACTAGCATCTGCAGGTCTCCAGCAGCACGAACATTAAACAAACTAGCATCTGCAGGTCTCCAGCAGCACGAACATAAAACTTCACATAGTAAACAGTTATTGCAAATAAAGATACAGTAATGTACTATTCTCAGATGTGCTGCATCTAGACAGAGGATTTACCTGGAGTATACCAAGAAAGGGTTTGGGATCTCAACGCCCCTGTGGTTTGGTCTGAGACCAGGTCTCATGGTGGCTCAGAATCTGATCAACCAGGCTTTTACCGCTGGCCACACGCAAATTGACGTACGAACCACAGTCCGGCTGGTCTGGTACTGACTTTAGGTGCTTGTCCAGCGCCTTCATGAAGAGAGCCAGGGTTCTATTGGTAATCCCCCTGATGTATGCAGGGAGGCAGTTGAACAATCTTGGGCCCCGTGACACTTATTGTGTTGTCTCTCAGTGTACTCGTGGGAACCCTGCTTATCATTGGGGGAATGTTGCATCTCCTGCTAATGTAGAGAGTAATTTTCGTGTTCAGGTTTGGTGCTAATGCCTCTAAGGTGGCTGAAGAACTTGATTATTTGTTCAGTGTTTGTCACAGTCATATTGTAGCCCTGGAACAACCACTTAGTAGTAGCCCTGGAGCAACGTCTTAGTTGTAGCCCTGGAGCAACCTATTAGTTGTAGCCCTGGAGCAACCTCTTACTTGTAGCGCTGGAGCAATTTCTTAATTGTAGCCCTGGAGCAACCTCTTGGATGTAGCTCTGGAGCAACTTTTTGTTGTAGACCTGGAGCAACCTCTTAGTTGCAGCCCTGGAGCAACTTCTTAGTTGTAGCCATGGAGTAACCTCTTAGTTGTAGCCATGAGCATCCTCTTAGTTGTAGCCATGAAGCAAACTCTTAGTTGTAGCCTTGGAGCAACCTCTTAGTTGTAGCTTTAGAGCAACCTCTTAGTTGTACCCATAGAGCAACCTCTTAGTTGTAGCCCAAGAGGAACCTCTTAGTTGTAGGCCAGGAGCAACCTCTTAGTTGTACCACTAGACCAACCTCTTAGTTATAGCCCAGGAGCAACCTATTAGACGAAACCCTGGAGCAACTTCTTAGTTGCAGCCATGGAGCAACTTCTTAGTTGTAGCCCTGGAGGAACCTCTTAGTTGTAGCTCTGGAGTAATTTCTTAGTTGCAGCCTGGAGTATCTTCTTAGTTGTAGCCCTGAAGCAACCTCTCAGTTGTAGCCCTGGAGCAACGTTTTAGCTGTAGCCCTGGAGTAACTTCTTAGTTGTAGCCCTGGAGCAACCTCCTAGTTTTAGCCCTGGGGAAACCTTTTAGTTGTAGCTCTAAAGCAACCTCATAGAGAACCATACTGGTTGTAGCCCTGGAGCAACCTTTTAGTTGTAGCCATGGAGAAACCTCCTAGTTGTAGCCTTGGAGCAACTTCTTAGTTGTAGCAGTGCAGCAACCTCTTAGTTGTAGCCATGGAGTAACTTCTTAGTTGTAGCCCTGGAGTAGCATCTTAGTCATGCCCTAGAGCAACCTCTTAGCTGTTGCCCCGGAGAAACTTCTTAGTTGTAGCCCAGGAGCAACCTCTTAGTTGTACCCATGGTGTAATTTCTTAGTTATAGCCCAGGGGCAACCTCTTAATTGTAGCCCTGAGGCAACCTCTTAGCTGTAGCCATGAAGGAACCTCTTAGTTCCGGCCCTTGAGCAACCTCTTAGTTGAAGCCATGGACCAACCTCTTAGTTGTAGATCTGGAGCAATTTCTTAGTTGTAAACCTGGAGCAACCTTTTCGATGTATCTATGGACCAAGTTCTTAGTTGTAGCCCTTTAGCAATCTCCCTCTTAGTTTTATCCCTGGAGCACTTTCTTAGTTGTAGGCCCAAACCAGCCTATTAGTTGTAGCCCTGGAGCACCCTCATAGTTGCAGCCCTGAAGGACCCTCTTTTATCCCTGGAGCAACCTCTTAGTTGCAGCCAAGGAGCAGCCTCTTAGATGTAGCCCTGGAGCAACCTCTTCGTTTTAACCCTGGAGCAACCTCTTAGTTGCAGCCCAGGAGCAATCTCTAAGATGAAGCCCTGGAGCAACCTCTTAGATTTAATTATGGAGCAGCTTCTTAGTTTTAACCCTTAGATGTAGCTCTGTTGTAACTTCTATAGCTGTCGCCCTTGAGCAACTTCTTAGTTGTAGCCCTGGAGCAACGTCTTTGTTGTAGACATGGGGCAACCTCTTATTTGTAGCCCTGGAATAACTTCTTAGTTTTAGCCATAGAGCACCCTCTAAGTTGTAGCCCTGGAGCAACCTTTTAGTTGTAGCCATGGAGCAACTTCTTAGTTGTAGTCGTAGAGCACCCTCTTAGTTGTAGCCCTGGAGCAACCTCTCAGCTGTAGCCCTGGAGCAACCTCTTAGTTGTAGCCCTTGAGCAATCTATTAGATGAAGTTCTGGAGCAACCTCATAGTTGTAGCCATGGAGCAACTTCTAAGTTTTAACCCTGAAGCAAACTTAGTTGTAGCCCTGTTGTAACTTCTTAGTTGTCGCCTTTGAGCAGCTTCTTAGTTGCAGCCCTGGAGAAACCTCTTTGTTGTAGACCTGTTGCAACCTCTTAGTTGTAGCGTTGCAATAACTTCTTAGTTTTAGCCATAGAGCACCCTCTAAGTTGTAGTGATGGAGCAACCTCTTAGTTGTAGCCATGGAGCAACCTATCAGTTTTAGCTAAAGAACACCCTCTAAGTTGTTCCCCTGGACCAACCTTTTAGTTGTAGCTCTGGAGCAACCTCTTAGTTGTAGTCCTGGAGCAACCTGTTAGTTGTAGCCATCGAACAACCTCTTAGTTGCAACCATGGAGCAACTTGTAGTTGTAGTAATGAAGCAACCTCTTAGTTGTAGCCCTGGAGCAACTTCTTAGTTGCAGCCCTGGAACAACCTCTTAGTTGCTGCCCTGGAACAAACTTTTAGTTGTAGCTATGGAGCAACTTCTTAGTTGTAGACCTGGAGTAACCTCTTAGTTTAAACCATGGAGCAACTTCTTAGTTGTAACCATGGAACAACTTTTAGTTGTAGCAATGAGGTAACCTCTTAGTTGTAGCCCTGGAGCAACTTCTTAGTTGCAGCTCTGGAGCAACCTCTTAGCTGCAGTCCGAGAGAAACCTCTTAGTTTCAGCCATGGAGCAAGTTCTTAGTTGTTGCCCTAGAGCAACCTTTAAGATGTAGCCCAAGAGCCACCTCTTATTTGTAGCCCTGGGGAAACTTCTTAGTTGTAGCCCTGGAGCAACCTCTTAGTTGTAGCTCCGGAGTAGCGTATTAGATACAACGCTGGAGCAATCTCTTAGTTGTTTCCCTGGAGAAGCCTCTTAGTTGTACCCCTGGAGCAACCTCTTGATTGTAACCATGGAGGAAATTGTTAGTTGTAGCCTTAGAGCAACCTCTTGGTTGTAGCACTGGAGTAACTTACTAGTTTTAGCCCTGGAGCTACCTCTTAGTTGTTTCCTGGAGCAGCCTCTTATTTGTAGCCCTGGAGCAACCTTTTAATTATATCCCTAGTGCAACCTCTTAGTTGTAGCTCTGGAGGTACCTCTAAGTTGTGGCCGTGGAGCAACCTCTTAGTTGAAGCCATGGAACATCCTCTTTGTTGGAGCCATGGAGCAACCTCTTAGTTGTAGACCTAATGCAACCTCTTATATGTAGCCCTGGAGAAACTTCTTAGTTGTAGCCCTGGAGAAATCTCTTAGTTATAGCCTTGAGGAGCCTCCTAGTTGTAGCCCTGGAGTAACATCTTAGTTGTAGCCCGAGAGCACCATCTTAATTGTAGCCCTATAGCAAACTTTTGTTTGAACCCATGGAGCAACCTCTTAGTTGTAGCCATGAAGCAACCTCTTAGTTGTAACCCTGGAGCAACCTCTTGTAGATGCCCTGGAGCAGTCTGTTAGTTGTAGCCCTGTAGCAACCACTTAGTTGTAGCTCTGGATCAACCTCTTAGTTTTAGCTAGAGAGCAACCACTTAGTTGTAACCCTGGAGCAACCTCTTAGTTATAGCCTGGAGCAACCTCTTGAATGTAGCCGTGGAGCAACCTCTTAGTTGTAGCCATGGATCAACCTCTTGTTTGTAGCCATGGAGCAACCTCTTAGTTGTAGCCCTGGAGCAACCTCTTGTTGAAGCCCTGCAGCAACCTCTTAGTTGTAGCCTTTGAGCAACCTCATAGTTGTAGGCCTGGAGTAACTTCTTAGTTGTAGCCCTTGAGCAACTTCATAGTTGTAACTCTGGAGCAACCTCTTACTTTTAACCCTGGAGCATCCTCTTAGTTGTAGCTTTGGAGTAACTTCTTAGTTGTAGCCCTGGAGCAAACTCTTAGTTGTGGCCCTGGAGCTACATCTTAGTTTTTGCCCTAGAGCAATCTCTTAGTTGTGGCCGTGGAGCAACCTCTTTGTTGTAACTCTGGAGCAACCTCTTAGTTGCAGCCCTGGAGCAACCTCTTAGTTGTGGAAAGGAAGCAACCTCAGCGTTGTAACATTGGAGCAACCACTTAGTTGTAGCCATGGAGCAACTTCTAATTCGTAGCACTAGAGCAACCTCTTAGTTGTAGCCCTGGAGCAACCTCTTAGTTGTGGAAAGGAAGCAACCTCAGCGTTGTAACATTAAAGCAACCTCTTAGTTGTAGCCCTGGAGCAACCTCTGAGTTGTAACATTGGAGCAACCTCTTAGTTGTAGTTATGGAGCAACTTTTTAGTTGTAGCCATGGATCAACCTCTTAGTTGTAGCCCTGGAGCAGCCTCTTAGTTGTCACCCTTTAGGAACCTCTTTGTTGTAGCTCTGGAGCAACCTTTTAGTTGTAGCCATGGAGCAAATTCTTGGTTGTATCCATTGAGCAATATCTCAGTTGAACCCAAAGAGCAGTCTTTGCGTTGTAACCATTGAGCAACCTCTCAATTGTAGCTCTGTAGCAACCTCTTAGCTGTAGCCATAGAGCATCCCCATAGTAGTAGCCATATAGCAAATTCTTAGTTGAAACCATGGAGGATCTTCTTAGTTGTAGCCCAGGAGCAAACTCTTAGTTGTAGAACTAGAGCAACCTTTCAGTTGTAGCCCTGAAGCAACTTCTTAGTTGTAGCTATGGAGCAAATTCTTAGTTGTAGCCCTAGAGCGACCTCTTAATTGTAGCCCTGGAGTAACTTCTTACTTGTTGCCCTGGAGCAACGTCTTAGTTGTTTCCCTGGAGCGACCTCTTAGTTGTCGCCCTGGAGCAACCTCTTAGTTTTAGCCCTGGAGCAACCTTTTAGTTGTAGCCACGGAGCAACCTCTCAGTTGTAGCTCTGTAGCATCCTCTTATTTGTAGTTCTATAGCAACCTTTTAGTTATAGCCCTAGAGCAACTTCTTAGTTGCAGCCATGGAGGAACCTCTTAGTTGTGGCCCTGGAGCAACCTCTTAGTTGTAGCCCTGGAGCAACCTCTTAGTTGTAGCCCTGGAGCAACCTCTTAATTGCAGCCCAGGACCAACGTCTTAGATGAAGCCATGGTGCAACTTCTTAGTTGTAGCCATGGAGCAACTTTTTAGTTGTAGCCCTTTAGCAACCTGTTAGTTTTAGCCCTTGGGTAACTTTTTAGTTGTAGCCCTTGTGCAACTTCTCTTATTTGTTGACCTAGAGCAACGTTTTAGTTGTAAAATAAAAGGACGCAAGTGCAACTAATGTGACATTTTACTGTGCAAACGTTTCGCTCTCCAGGAGCTTTGTCAAGCCGTTACAAACAGTACATGGACAGAGAGGGTACATATAGGCTCATAGTGAGGTGCAATACTAGTGGAAGTAGTAGTAGTAGTAATACAATATGGTAGAACAATTAACTCGCACATGAGTAAAAGGATATAAAAGCTATTACTTGGGTAACATAAAAATAGGTTAGACAAATGTAGACTGGATAGAGAAGGCCTGTTTCAGTGTTCATTCTCTGTAATGTGCTTTGTGTAGTATTGACAGGAGAGACTGTGTGATGGCAGGGTTTACTGTTTTCAGGAGGACTCTTGCTAAGTCTAAAGAGATGGTGAAGCTGTCTTCGTTTTGTTTAATTGCATTCGAAACAGCGATTAGTACTGATTCAAGGCACTTGCGTCTGCGGAAATTAGTTTCTTTGATCACTAATTGGGCGTCCCTGAATTTCATGAGATGATTGGTGGAATTTCGGTTGTACACAGGCGTTGTTCAAGTTATCGTTCCTACATGCGTAAATGTGTTCATTGAGGCGGGTGTCGAGGTTTCTTGCTGTTTCACCTACATAAATCTTGTCGCAGTCTCCACAGGGTATAGTGTAAACCCCTGCATTGACTGGTACGTTGTGCTTTGATTTTGTCCTGGTTATATCCTTTATTGAAGTGCTGGAGGAGATGGCGACTCTGGTGTTAGTTTGTGAAAGTACTTTAGAAACGTTCAATGCAACCTGGCTATTGGGAAGAATTATAACTTTGTTGGGAGTGGTGTTGGTGCGTGGAGAATTAATGATCTGAAGAGCTCTTTTCTTGCAGTCTGATGAAAAAGGAAGGAAAATGTAACTCAGTGAAGGTTTGGTGAATGTATGTACATTCCTCGTCAAGAAACTGAGGACTACAAATTCGGTATGCTCTTAGGAAAAACCCAATGATGATGCCTCTTTTGGTCTTAGTATCTTGACTGGAATAGAAGTGTGTGAGATCATTTTTATTGGTAGGTTTCCGATAAAATTGAAATCTTAGGATGTTGTCTACTCTGTGAATGAGGACGTCGAGGAAAGGTAGATTGTCATTGGACTCTTCTCCTGGAGCAACCTCTTAGCTGTAGCCCTGGAGGAATCTCTTATATGAAGTCCTGGATTAACCTATTAGTTGTAGCCATGGAGTAACTTCTCAGTTATAGCCCTGGAGCAACCTCTTTTTCGTAGCCATGGAGGTACCTCTTAGTTTCAGCCATGGAGCATCCTCTTAGTAGTAGACATGAAGCAGCCTCTTAGTTGTAGACCTAGGGCAACCTCTTAGTTGTAGCCATAGAGCAACGTCTTAGTTGTAGGCCTAGACCAACCTCTTAGTTGTAGCACTGGAGCAACCTCTTAGTTGCATCCTTGGAGCAACTTCTTAGTAGAAGCATTAATGCAACATCTTAGTTTTGCCCCTGGCGTAATCTCTTAGTTGAAGCCCATGAGCAACTTCTTAGTTGTAGCCCTGGAGCAACCTCTGAGTTGAAGCACTTAAGCAACCTCTTAGTTTTACCCATGGAGCAACCTTTTAGTTGTAGCCATGGAGCTGCCTCTCAATTATAGTCCTGGAGCATCCTCTTACTTTCATCCCTGGAGCAACCTTTAGTTTTATCAATGGAGCAACCTCCTAGTTGTAGCCATGTAGGAACCTGTTAGTTGTCTTCCTAGATCAACCTCTTAGTTGTAGACCTAGAGAAACCTCTTAGTTGAATCCTAGAGCAACCTCTTAGTAGTACCCGTGGAACAACCTCTTAGTTGTAGTCCGGGAGGAACCTCTTAGATAAAGCACTGGAGCAACCTTTTAGTTGTAGCCATGGAGCTGCCTCTCAGTTGTAGCCCTGGAGCAACCTCTTACTTGAATCCCTGGAGCAACCTCTCAGTTTTATCCATGGAGCAACCTCTTAGTTGTAGCCCTAGAGCAATCTTTTAGTTGTAGACCTAGAGCAACCTCAGTACGCTGAGGTCAGTGGTCAGGTGCGATCATACCTGCCTAAGCTCTTGGGAGTTAGCGTGGGCTGTTACCAAGCACCATGGCTTGTTGTAGTGTTTTAGAATCTCAGGTTCAAGTGTTGAAGAAGATTCTACTTCTTCAGGAGGAAAATAAGAGGCTGAAGCTTCGCATAGATGAGTTTGGGAGCGAGTGTGAGAAGGATTTAGCTGGTAAGGAAGGAATGGTCACCAGCAGTGATAGTGGCAGCCGCTTTAAATGGCAAGTGGCTCACAGTTCAGGAAGAAGGAAGATGAGAGTTAATAGAGAAGATGTGAAGGTGGGAAATCGATTCTCTGTTCTCCAAGACGAGTGTACTTCAGTGGTTAGTGAGGTTGAAGGTACCACTGATTCCCCTGCTAATCAACGTAAGAATATTTTAATAATAGACGATTTTCAGGTAAGATATATGGACCGTGCATTTTGTAACAGAGAGAGAAAAGTCAGACAGAGAGTGTGTCTTCCTGGACATAGTCAGCAGGTTGGATAATATTATGGCAGGTAATGGGAACAAGCCCATTATCTGTCTTAGTGCTGGGGGTAATGACATTGGGAAGGGCAGGAGAGAGGAGCTGCTGGATAAGTACAGGTCAGCCATAGAAGTAGTTACGTCTAAGGGAGGGATCCCAGTCATATGTAGCATCTTGCCTAGAAATGGAGTGGGCAATGAATGGATGTCTAGGGCAATTGGCATAAATTGCTGGCTAGACAGGTACTGCAAGGAACTTGCAATCCCATTCATTGATAACTGGGACCTATTCTTTGGCAAACGTGATATGTATGCAAGAAATGGGGTTCATCTCTCTGGGGATGGAGTGGTTGCATTAGCCAATTCAATTGAGAAGGTAACTGATGACTTGTCTAGGAATTTAAACTGATAGATTATAGAGGTATGGGTGTTTGTGGGAAACAATCAGGCTGCAGCATTAGGGTTAAAAACAGCAGTTATTACCTGGATACCTCAGGGATATGTTTAAGAGACAATATTCAAAATAAAGTTGCTAGTAATGGCAAATCAATTGATCAACAAACAAAGAGAGATAATAGAGGGCAACGAGTGACTAGCTCCCTTAAGGTTTACTATACAAATAGTAGGAGTCTAAGAAATAAGATAGATGAGCTAAGATTACTTGCAAGTGTAGGCAATATAGATATTATT
This sequence comes from Cherax quadricarinatus, assembly GCF_038502225.1. Taxonomy (NCBI): domain Eukaryota; kingdom Metazoa; phylum Arthropoda; class Malacostraca; order Decapoda; family Parastacidae; genus Cherax; species Cherax quadricarinatus. Next base: position 13,859,771 of record NC_091381.1, on the reverse strand, counting down.
GGTATAGCAGAGACCTGGTTCAACCTGAAAGATAGAGAAATGCCTTCTGAATGCAACATACAGGGTTATAAACTATTCCACACTGATAGGGTCAACAGGAAGGGTGGTGGTGTGGCGATGTATGTCAGAGAAAATTTAAATTGTTGTCTTAGACATGAAATAAGATTAGAAACTTCGAACACAGAATCTGTTTGGCTACAGTTTCTCGAGGGACGTGACAAATTAATTTTGGGTGTGATTTATAGGCCCCCAAACCTTGATAGGGAGGGCAGTAAACTGTTATGGGACGAAATTCATAATGGGAGATTTTAACTTTAGACAAATTGATTGGAACAATATAACAGGAAATCTTGAGTCTAGTGACTTTCTTGATACGGTTCAGGATTGCTTTTTAGAACAGGTTGTGACAGAACCAACTAGAGGAAACAATCTGGTTGACTTGGTTCTTGCCAACAAAGATTCACTAAATAATCTTGAGCTTAATGATGAGCTTGGGGAAAGTGATCACAAATCACTTAGTTTCAATATATCATGGAATTACCCAGATAACTGCAATCAAATCTCTGTCCCAGATTTTCGCTTGGCCGACTTCATGAGACTGAAAAATTACCTGGGTGGGCTAAATTGGGATGTCCTGACTATGGGTCAGGTAGATGATCTTGGTTGTCAATATGACGTTTTTCAGAGCATAGTTCTAGCTGCCCAGACATCTTTTGTTCTGAGTAGGGAAATTAGATCTAAGAAAAATTATCCCAAATGGATGAGCAATAGATTAAAACATCTCATTGGTCAAAAGAGAGACATATATAGGCGTATCAAAAGAGGGGCTGGGCAGTTAAGAAATCAATATATTCAAAGGAATAAGAAAAGCAAAAAGGGATTATGAGGCTAAGGTTGCAAGGGATTCAAAGACTAACCCAAAAGGGTTCTTTCAGGTATACAAAAGTAAGATTAGGGACATGATTGGCCGACTTAAGAGTAACACTGGTCAGATCACTGACAGTGATAAGAATATGTGTGAAATTCTAAACACCTACTTCCTCTCAGTTTTCACCCAGGAAAATACAAGCGATATTCCTGAAATAATAGATTATGTAGAACAGGATGATAATAAACTATGTACGATTGTGGTAACTAGTAACATGGACCTCAGACAAATAGAGAAACTAAAACCTAACAAATCCCCAGGCCCTGATGAACTGTTTGCAAGGGTGTTAAAGGAATGTAAAGAGGAACTTAGCATACCTTTGGCTAATCTTTATAACATATCACTACAAACTGGCATAGTGCCTGATAAGTGGAAAATGACAAATGTATTACTTATTTACAAGGCAGGTGACAGGTCCATGGCTTCGAACTATAGACCAATAAGCCTTACCTCCATAGTGGGAAAATTTATGGAATCAATAATTGCCGAAGCAATTCGTAGCCATCTTGACAGGCACAGATTGATTAATGAATCTCAACACGGTTTTACAAAGGCACGTTCCTGTCTTACGAATTTACTAACTTTTTTCACTAAGGTGTTTGAGGAGGTAGATCATGGTAATGAATATGATATTGGGTATATGGACTTCAGTAAGGCTTTCGATAGAGTTCCACACCAGAGGCTACTGAGGAAACTTAAGGCACACGGAATAGGAGGAGAATTTTTTCCTAGACAGAGGCATGGCTGACAAATAGACAGCAGAGAGTTTGCATAAATGGGGAGAAATCAAAATGGGGGCACGTCACAAGCGGTGTTCCTCAGGGGTCAGTGTTGGGCCCGTTGTTGTTCACAATTTACATAAACGACATAGATGAGGGAACAAATAGCGACATAAGCAAATTTGCTGATGACACCAAAATAGGCCGTCAAATTCATTCTAATGAGGACACTAGAGCACTCCAGAATGATTTGAATAGACTGATGCAATGGTCAGAGAAATGGCAGATGTAGTTTAATATTGACAAATGCAAAGTTCTAAATGTTGGACAGCTAAATAACCATGCCACATATAAACTAAATAATGTAGATCTTAATACTAATGATTCCGAAAAGGATTTAGGAGTTCTGGTTAGCAGTAATCTAAAACCAAGACAACAGTGCGTTAGTGTTCACAATACAGCTAACAGAATTCTTTGCTTCATATCTAGAAGTATAAATAATAGAAGTCCTCAGGTTGTTCTTCAACTCTGTATATCCTTGGTTAGGCCTCATAAGAACATAAGAACATAAGAACATAAGAAAGGAGGAACACTGCAGGAGGACTGTTGGCCCATACTAGGCAGGTCCTTTACAATTCATCCCACTAACAAAACATTTACCCAACCCAATTTTCAATGCTACCCAAGAAATAAACTCTGATGTGCAAGTCCCATTCAAATCCAACCCCTCCCTCTCATGTACTTATCCAACCTAAATTTGAAACTACCCAAAGTCCTAGCCTCAATAACCCAACTAGGTAGACTGTTCCACTCATCAACTACCCTATTTCCAAACCAATACTTTCCTATGTCCTTTCTAAATCTAAACTTATCTAATTTAAATCCATTACTGCGGGTTCTCTCTTGGAGAGATGTCCTCAAGACCTTATTAATATCCCCTTTATTAATACCTATCTTCCACTTATACACTTCGATCAGGTCTCCCCTCATTCTTCGTCTAACAAAGATTTCTAATGCTATGTATTAATTTAGTCATCCTACGCTGAATGTTTTCTAACGAATTTATGTCCATTCTGTAATATGGAGACCAGAATTGAGCTGCATAATCTAGGTGAGGCCTTACTAATGATGTATAAAGCTGCAGTATGACCTCTGGACTTCTGTTGCTTAAACTTCTTGATATAAATCCCAGTAATCTATTTGCCTTATTACGTATGCTTAGGCATTGCTGTCTTGGTTTAATTAAGGTTATTGCTCACCATAACTCCCAAGTCCTTTTCGCAATCTGTATGGCTAAGTTCTACATCATTTAACTTATAAGTACTAGGGTTATGGACACTCCCAAGCTTCAGAACCTTGCATTTATCTACATTGAGCTGCATCTGCCACTTTTCTGGCCAAGAATAGAGTTTGTTTAAATCCTCCTGAAGTTCCATAACATCTACGTTTGAATCAATTATCCTACCTATCTTTGTGTCATCGGCGAATTTGCTCATATCACTAGTAATTCCCTCATCAAGGTCATTGATATATATTATAAACAACAACGGGCCCAAGACTGATCCCTGTGGAACGCCACTTGATACAGATCCCCACTCGGATTTAACCCCATTTATGGACACTCTCTAATTCCTGTCTATGAGCCATGACTCGATCCACGAGAGCACGTTTCCCCCAATGCCATGAGCTGCCACTTTCTTTAACAGTCTATGGTGTGGAACTCTATCAAAAGCCTTACTAAAATCTAAGTAAATAATATCAAATTCTTTATCGTGGTCAACAGCCTCAAAAGCTTTACTGAAGAAAGTTAATAAATTACTTAGACATGACCGGCCTCTTGTGAATCCATGCTGAGTATCATTAATCAAGCTATGCTTATCGAGACGGCTTCTTATAATCTCAGCTATAATTGACTCTAGTAATTTGCCTACAATTGAGGTCATGCTTATTGGGCGGTAAATTGACGGTAACGACTTTCCCCTGTTTTAAAAATAGGAATTACATTAGCCATCTTCCACATATCAGACACTGCACCTGTTTCAAGAGATAAATTAAAAATATTAGTTAATGGTTCACAGAGTTCCATTTTGCATTCCTTAAGAACCCTTGAAAAAAACTCATCAGAACCCAGCGACTTATTTTGCTTCAGTCTGTCTATCTGTTTCACAACCATTTCACTAGTGACTGTGATGTTACATAATTTTATCTTCTTCTGGCCCACTATAAAAATTAATTACTGGAATATTGTTAGTGTCTCCCTGTGTAAAAACCGAGAGAATATAATTATTTAAAATCGAGCACATTTCATTCTCTTTGTCAGTAAGATGCCCATAGTTATTTTTAAGGGTCCCTATCTTATCTCTAACTTTTGTTCTATACACCTGGAAAAAACTTTTTGGGTTAGTTTTAGAATCCCTAGCAACTTTAATTTCATAGTCCCTTTTAGCTTTTCTTATCCCCGTTTTAATGTCCCTCTTAATGTCAATATACTGATTCATAAGATGACCCTCGCCTCTTTTGATACGCCTATAAATTCCTTTCTTATGCCCTAGTAGATATTTCAGCCTATTATTCATCCATTTTGGGTCATTTCTATTTGATCTAATTTCTTTATACGGGATAATCGTTTTTTAGCAGCATGTATAGTGTTCAGAAAACTGTCATATTGATAGCTCTTAATTGATAGCTCTGATGTCATATTGATAGCTCTATGACATATTGATAGCTCTAGTTCATATTGATAGCTCTATGTCATATTGATAGCTCTAAGTCATTTAGACTATGCTGCTCAGTTCTGGTCACCGTATTACAGAATGGATATAAATGCCCTGGAAAACGTACAGATGAGGATGACAAAGATGATCCCATGTATCAGAAATCTTCCCTGTGAGGATAGACTGAGGGTCCTAAATCTGCACTCTCTCGAAAGGCGTAGAATTAGGGGGATATGATCGACGTGTATAAATGGAAAACAGGAATAAATAAAGGGGACTCGCAGTAATAGTTTCAAGTTGGAAAAATTCAGATTCAGGAAGGATATAGGAAAGCACTGGTTTGGTAATAGAGTTGTGGATGAGTACAGTTATTCAGGCTAAAACGTTGTGTACTTTTAAAAATAAGTTAGATAAATACATGAGTGGGTGTGGGTGGGTGTGAATTGGACCTGACTAGCTTGTGCTGCTGGGTCTGGTACAGTGCTCCATCCTTGAGTGGGGATGACCAGACTGGGTGGGTCATTGGGATAATCCGGGGGGTGGGTCATTAAGCTAATCCGGGGGTGGAATTGTTGGTCTAATATGGGGGGACATGGACCTGCTCCGCATGGGTCAGTAGGCCTGTTGCAGTGTTCCTTCTTTCTTATGTTCTTAGTTGTAGCTCTTGAGCAACCTCTTAGTAGTACCCCTGGAGCAACCTCTTAGTTGTAGCCTGGGAGGAACCTTTCAGATGAGGCACTGGAGTAACGTCTTAGTTGTAGCCATAGAGCAACCAATTAGTTGTAGCCTCGTAGTAACTTATTAGTTGTAGCCCTGGATTATCTTCTCAGTTGTAGCCTTGGAGCAACCTCTTAGTTTTAGACCTAGAGCAACCTCTTAGTTGTAGCCAAGGAGCAACCTCTTAGTTGTTGCCCTGGAGCAACCTCTTACTTGAATCCCTGGAGCAACCCCTCAGTTTAATCCATGGAGCAACCTCCTAGTTGTAGCCGTGTAGAACCTGTTAGTTGTAGACCTAGAGCAACCTCTTAGTTGCAGCCCTAGAGCAACCTCTTAGTAGTACCCCTGGAGCAACCTCTTAGTTGTAGCCCAGGAGGAACCTTTTAGATGAGGCACTGGAGTAACCTCTTAGTAACCTCTTAGCCATAGAGCAACCAATTAGTTGTAGCCTCGTAGTAACTTCTTTGTTATAGCACTGGAGCATCCTCTTAGTTTTATCCCTGGAGAAACCTTTTAGTTTTAGCCGCGGAGTAACTTTTTAGTTATATCACTGGAGCATCCTTTTAGTTTTAGCCCTGGAGAAACCTTTTAGTTTTAGCCATAGAGCAACCTCTTAGATTTAGCCATAGAGCTTCTCCTTAGTTGTAGGCCTGGAACAACCTTTTAGTTGTAGCAATGGAGTAACTTCTCAGTTGTAGCCCTAGAGCAATCTCTTAGTTGTAGCCTTGGAGCAACCTCTTAGTTTTAACCATGGAGCAACCTCATAGTTGCAGCCATGGAGCAACCTCTTCGTCGTAGCCTTTAAGCAACCTCTTAGTTGAATCCCTGGACGAACCTCTCAGTTGAAACCCTGGAGCAACCTCTAAGATGTAGCCCAGGAGAAACATCTTAGTTTAAGCCCTGGAGCAACCTCTTAGTTGCTACCCTGGAGCAACCTCTTAGTTGTCGCCCTGAAGCAACTTCTTAGTTGTAATTCTGGACCTATCTCTTAGTTGAAGCCATGAAGCATTCTCTTAGTTGCAGCCCTGGAGTAACTTCTTAGTTGTAGTCCTGGAGCAAACTCTTAGTTGTAGGTCTATAGCAACTTCTTAGTTTTAGCCCAGGATAAACCTTTTAGTTTTAGCCGTAGAACAACCACTTAGTTGTAGCAATAGAGCAACCTCTTTGTTGTAGCCATAGAGCACCAATTTAGTTGTAGCCCTGAAGTAACCTTTTAGTAGTAGCTATGGAGCAACCTCTCAGTTGTAGCCCTGGGGCAACCTCTTAGTTGTAGCCCTGGAGTAACCTCTTATTTGTAGCCATGGATCAACCTCTCACTTGTAGACTGGAGCAACCTCTTAGTTGTAGCCATGGAGTATCCTCATAGTTGTTTGCCCTGGGGCATCCTATTGTTGAAGCCCTGGAGCAACCTATTAGTTGTAGCCCTGGAGCAACCTCTTAATTTTAGCCCTGGGCCAACCTGTCAGTTGAAGCCCTGGAACAACCTCTAAGTTGAAGCCCTGGAGCAACGTTGCAGCTGCAGCCCTTGAACAACTTCTTAGTTATCGCCCTGGTGCAACCTCTTAGTTGTCGCTCTGAAGCAACCTCTCAGTGGTAGCCCTGGAGCATTCTCTTACTTGTAGCCTTGGAGCAACCTCTTAGTTGTAGCCATGTAGCAACCTTTTAGTTGTAGCCATAGATCAAATTCTTAGTTGTAGTCCTGGAGCAACCTCTAAGGTGCATCCGTGGAGCAACCTTTTAGATGTAGCCTTAGAACAGCCTCTTAGTTGTAGCTCTGAAGCTACCTCTTAGTTGTAGGCATTTAGCAACCTGTTTGTTGTAGTCCTTGAGCAATCTCTTTCTCATGGATGTCGAGTAACTTCTTAGTTTTTACCCTGGAGCAACCTCTATGTTGTAGCCATGAAGCAACTTCTCAGTTGTAGCCCTGGAGCAACCTCTAAGTTGTAGCCCTAGAGCAACCTCTTAAATGTAGCACTGGAGCAACTATTTAGTTGTAGCCCTAGAGCAACCTCTTCGTTGTAGCCCTGGAGTAACCTCTTACTTTTAGCTTTGGAGCAAACTTTTAGTTGTAGCCATGCAGAAACCTCTCAGTTGTAGCTCTGGAGCGACCACTTATTTGTATCCCTAAATCAACCACTTAGTTGTAGCCCTAGAGGACCCTCTTAGTTGTAGCTCTAGAACAACGTTTTAGTTGTAGCCCTGGAGCAACCTCTTAGTTTTAGCCCTGGAGCAACTTCTTACTTGAAACCCTGGAGCAGCCTGTAAGTTGTAGTCTAGGAGCAACCTCTTAGTTTTAGCCTTGGAGCAACCTCTTAGTTTTTACCCTGAAGCAACTTCTTAGTTGTAACCCAGGACCAACCTCTTAGTTGAAGCCCTGAAGTATCCTCTTAGTTGCATCCGTCGAGTAACTTCTTCGTTGTAGCCCTGGAGCAACCTCTTAGTTGTAGATCTTTAGCAACCTCTTAGTTTTAGCACTGGAGAAACCTTTTAGTTTTAGCCGTACAACAACTCCTTATTTGTAATAATAGGGCACCCTTTTAGTTGTAGCATTGGAGCAACCTTTTAGTTGTAGCTATGGAGCAACCTCTCAGTTGTAGCCCGAGAGCAACCTCTTAGTTGTAGCCATGGATCAACCTCTTTGTTCAAGCCACAGAGCATCCTCTCAGTTGTCGCCCTGGGGCATCCTGTTGTGGAAGCCCTGGAGTAACATCTTAATTGTAGCCCGGGAGTAACCACTTAGTTGAAGCCCTTAAGCAACCTCTTACTTGTTGCAATAGAGCTTCCTCTTAGCTGTTACCCTGGAGCAACCTCTTACTTGTCGGCCTTTAGCATGCTCTTAGTTGTAGCCAATGAACAAATTCTTTGTTGTAGCCCAGGAGCAACCTCTTAGTTGTAGCCCTGGATCAACCTCTTAATTGTAGCCCTGGAGCAACCTCTCAGTTGAAGCCCTGGAGCAACCTCTAAGATCAAGCCCTGGAGCAACGTTTCAGTTGTAGCCCTGGAGCAACCTATTAGTGTTAGCCGTAGAACACCCACTTAGTTGTAGCCCTTGAGCAACGCCTTAGTTGTCGCCCTGGAGAAACCTCTTAGTAGGAGTCCAGGAGCTTCCTCTTAGTTGTAGACCTGGTGCAACCTCTTAGTTGTCGCTCTGAAGCAACCTCTTAGTTGTAGCCCTGGAGCAACCCCTTAGTTGTAGCCATGGAGCAAATTCTTAGTTGTAGAAATAAAGCGACCTCTCAGTGGTAGCCCTGGAGCATCCTCTTAGTTGAAGCCATGTAGCAACCTCTTAGCTGTAGCCATAGATCAAACTCTTAGTTGTAGCACTGGAGCAACCTCTTATGTGCATCCGAGGAGCAACCTCTTAGATGTTGCCTTAGAGCAACCTCTTAGTTATTGCTCTGGAGCAACCATTTAGTTGTAGGCGTTTAACAACCTGTTTGTTGTAGTCCTGGAGTAATCTCTTTCTTGTGGCCATGAAGTAGCTTCTTAATTTTAACCCTGGAGCAACCTCTAATTTGTAGCCATGAAGCAACTTCTCAGTTGTAGCCCGGGAGGAACCTCTTAATGTGACTCTCTGTACACAAACACAGAAGCTTGATAGACCTTATATGCCTCTCTGTACACAAACACAGAAGCTTGATAGACCTTACTGTGACTCTCTGTACACAAACACTGAAGCTTGATAGACCTTATATGCCTCTCTGTACACAAACACTGAAGCTTGATAGACCGTAATGTGACTGACAGACCTTAATGTGACTCTCTGTACACAAACACTGAAGCTTGATAGACCTTATATGCCTCTCTGTACACAAACACTGAAGCTTGATACACCTTAATGTGACTGATAGACCTTAATGTGACTCTCTGTACACAAACACTGAAGCTTGATAGACCTTAATGTGACTCTCTGTACACAAACACTGAAGCTTGATAGATCTTAATATGCCTCTCTGTACACAAACACTGAAGCCTGATAGACCTTAATATGCCTCTCTGTACACAAACACTAAAGCTTGATAACTGTGTTGGGAGCGATATGGATGGTGAAGGTGGTCGTGGTGATGAAGGAGGTAGTGGTATGGATGCTTGTAGTGGCTGTGGTAGTAATTATGGTTGTAGTGCTAGTGTGGTAATAATGGTTGTGGTGTTGGTCTGGTAGTAGTGGGTTGGGTGATGGTAGTGGTAGTGTGGTAATAATGGTTGTGGTGTTGGTCTGGTAGTAGTGGGTTGGGTGATGGTAGTGGTAGTGGTTGTGGTGGTGGTTGTGGTGGTGGTTGTGGTGGTGGTTGTGGTGGTGGTTGTGGTGGTGGTTGTTGTGGTGGTTGTGGTGGTGGTTGTGGTGGTGGTTGTGGTGGTGGTTGTGGTGGTGGTTGTGGTGGTGGTGGTTGTGGTGGTGGTTGTGGTGGTGGTTGTGGTGGTGGTTGTGGTGGTGGTTGTAGTGGTGGTTGTGGTGGTGGTTGTGGTGGTGGTTGTGGTGGTGGTTGTGGTGGTGGTTGTGGTGGTGGTTGTGGTGGTGGTTGTGGTGGTGGTTGTGATGGTGGTTGTGGTGGTGGTTGTGGTGGTGGTTGTGGTGGTGGTTGTGGTGGTGGTTGTGGTGGTGGTTGTGGTGGTGGTTGTGGTGGTGGTTGTGGTGGTGGTTGTGGTGGTGGTTGTGGTGGTGGTTGTGGTGGTGGCTGTGGTGGTGGTTGTGGTGGTGGTTGTGGTGGTGGTTGTGGTAGTGGTTGTGGTGGTGGTTGTGGTGGTGGTTGTGGTGGTGGTTGTGGTGGTGGTTGTGGTGGTGGTTGTGGTGGTGGTTGTGGTGGTGGTTATGGTGGTGGTTGTGGTGGTGGTTGTGGTGGTGGTTGTGGTGGTGGTTGTGGTGGTGGTTGTGGTGGTGGTTGTGGTGGTGGTTGTGGTGGTGGCTGTGGTGGTGGTTGTGGTGGTGGTTGTGGTGGTGGTTATGGTGGTGGTTGTGGTGGTGGCTGTGGTGGTGGTTGTGGTGGTGGTTGTGGTGGTGGTTGTGGTGGTGGTTATGGTGGTGGTTGTGGTGGTGGTTGTGGTGGTGGTTGTGGTGGTGGTTGTGGTGGTGGTTGTGGTGGTGGCTGTGGTGGTGGTTGTGGTGGTGGTTGTGGTGGTGGTTGTGGTGGTGGTTATGGTGATGGTTGTGTTGGTGGTTGTGGTTGTGGTGATTGCTGTGGTGGTGGTTGTGGTGGTGGTTGTGGTGGTGGTTGTAGTGATGGCTGTGGTGTGGTTGTGGTGGTGGTTGTGGTGGTGGTTATGGTGTGGTTGTGGTGGTGGTTGTGGTGGTGGTTGTGGTGGTGGTGGTTGTGGTGGTGGTTGTGGTGGTGGTTATGGTGGTGGTTGTGGTGGTGGTTATGGTGGTGGTTGTGGTGGTGGTTGTGGTGGTGGTTGTGGTGGTGGTTGTGGTGGTGGATGTGCTGGTGGTTGTTGTGGTGGTGGTTGTGGTGGTGGTTGTGGTGGTGGTTGTGGTGGTGGTTGTGGTGGTGGATGTGCTGGTGGTTGTTGTGGTGGTGGCTGTGGTGGTGGTTGTGGTGGTGGCTGTGGTGGTGGTTGTGGTGGTGGTTGTGGTGGTGGTTATGGTGGTGGTTGTGGTGGTGGCTGTGGTGGTGGTTGTGGTGGTGGTGGTTGTGGTGGTGTTTGTGGTGGTGGTAGTGAAGGTGATTGTGGTGGTGCTTGTGGTGGTGCTTGTGGTGCTTGTGGTGGTGGTGGTTGTGGTGGTGGTGGTTGTGGTGGTGGTGGTTGTGGTGGTGGTGGTTGTGGTGGTGGTTGTGGTGGTGGTTGTGGTGGTGGTTGTGGTGGTGGTTGTGGTGGTGGTTGTGGTGGTGGTTGTGGTGGTGGTTGTGGTGGTGGTTGTGGTGGTGGTTGTGGTGGTGGTTGTGCTGGTGGATCGTGTCTCTCCGAGATGGCTGGAGTTATAATACATTTATTTTTTAAAAGCATATAACATGCACATGACATGCATATGACACAGATAATTTTCTGTGCTTCATATGACATGTCATATGACATGCATATGACACAGATACTTAATATTATGAGCTTCGTTTTCCTTCAAGTACCTCAAGTAAGTGGAAAAAGCACTTGTGTACAGTTCGGGACATTTATTAAGTAATAAGTGTCGCCACGAGTAATTTCATCAGTCTTAAGGAAATAAACTGTGGTGGAACATTAATAAATATCCTGACCTGTACACAGGTGTCTTTTTCACAGTTTGTCGGTATCACAATTTCATTTACAAGTGTCTTAAGTATATATCACAAAAGATGTAGGTAAATACAGTTGCTTAAATAATTAAAAGGGTTATTATTATATAAACTCATGGAACTTTCCACATTAATATTACTGGAGCCAAGAATTTTAAGATTTATATAATTACAAACTTACATTCGTTATTTATTAGAAATAAAATATAGTCGCACACAAATTATTAGATGCAGAGACGCACTTCAGGGCATCACCAGGGTACTGCCCCTCATCCCTGGATGGCGATGCTTTTCAGGGTATCATTTGGGCATTGCCTCTCATTGAGGTGTCTCGTAGCTCGGCTGCTAGCTCACTCAGCTCATACATTGAGGTCCGTAGTTCGATCTCCGGTACGGGTGGAAACTTATGACGTGTTCCCTTAAGACACCAGATGTTCATTCTCAACTAGCAGTAAAATAAGTGGGTCGCATCCTGGGGAAAAAAGTGATCTAATTTGCGGGAAATGCTCTGCATAACAAGGAGCTTTATATAGTAGTATGTATACTTGTACATGTGCTTGTGGGAATAAAGCATATTATTATTATTATTATTATTATTATTATTATTATTATTATTATTATTATTTTTATTTTTATTATTATTATTATTATTATTATTATTATTATTATTATTATTATTATTATTATTTGTATTATAATTAACATTGAAAATGTTCATTATTTCTATTACTACAATTAACATTTTAAAGTTCCTATGCATATATATAGATATTTTCATACAAACACACATAAGAACACATATAACTGTATTTCAGCACATGCCACATATACATGAGACTTTCATGACGGAGATCCATGTTAATATATGTCATCATACAAGTGATTGTTTTCATACAGGAACGTTGTTTGTTTCACATACATTCGACAGCTTCCAAGCAGTGAGACATGTAACTGTGTTTATCCCTAAATAATACGAAAAGATGTGCAGAGTGGTTAAGTGAGCCGAGACTTTACACAAGAGGCTGAAACAGAGACTCATTGGTCAACTGTGTGGGAAATAAAAAGCGTTCCTTAAACTCGTTAGGGTCGTGGAAGCAGGCGTCGAAGCGCTCCAGGTGCCTGTCTGGTTCACTTCCCGTGAAGTGAAATTCCTTCATGGGGCTGAATTGAATCAGCACCAGCAAGTACGTCGTCACCATACCACTCAGCGACACGAAGGTCGAACATGTCAGGCTGTGGAAGAAATCACACTAAGAGCTGGGAGAATCAGTGAAAGAGGTTGGGGAATCTGAATTGAGGCTACGGAATAGAGGGCGGCGTCAGAGTTGAGGTTGGGAAATTACAATGAATAGTGGGTGTCATACTGAATGATGAGGTCATACTAAAGAGTGAAGTCTGATCGGAAAGTTGGGATCAGACTGGAGGGTGGCAGTGAGCCTGGCGAGTGAGTGAAACATGGAAGGCGAGGGTGACACTGGAGTGTGGATGTCACTGGAGGGTGGATGTCACTGGAGGGTGAAGGTCAGACAAAAAGGGGTTTAAGTCAGATTGAAACGTAGGGATCACAGTGGAGGGTGGGAGTCGATGAAGATCAGACTGGAATTTGTGGGAAACGCATAGAGATTAGGGATCAAAGTGGAGGAAAAAGTTCAGAATGAAGGGTAGGAATCTGCTTGGAGGGTTGGGATCAGACCTGACACAAGCATTCTGAGAGAACAGTTAGAATTAAACTAAATGATGAGAGTCAAAGTGGAGGGAGGGAGTCGGAGTGGAGGGTGGGAGTCAGAGTGGAGGGTGGGAGTCAGAGTGGAGGGTGGGAGTCAGAGTGGAGAGTGAGAGTCAGATGAAGGGTGGGACTCAGAGTGAAGGGTGGGAGGCAGAGTGGAGAGTGAGAGTCAGAATGAAGGGTGGGAGTCAGAGTGAAGGGTGGTAGTCAGAGTGAAGGGTGAGAGTCAGAGTGAAGAGTGGGAGTCAGAGTGGAGGGTGGGAGTCAGTGTGAAGGGTGGGAGTCAGAGTGGAGGGTGGGAGTCAGTGTGAAGGGTGGGAGTCAGAGTGGAGGGTGGGAGTCAGAGTGGAGAGTGAGAGTCAGATGAAGGGTGGGACTCAGAGTGAAGGGTGGGAGGCAGAGTGGAGAGTGGGAGTCAGAGTGAAGGGTGGGAGTCAGAGTGGAGAGTGAGAGTCAGAATGAAGGGTGGGAGTCAGAGTGAAGGGTGGTAGTCAGAGTGAAGGGTGAGAGTCAGAGTGAAGGGTGGGAGTCAGTGTGAAGGGTGGGAGTCAGTGTAAAGGGTGGGAGTCAGAGTGGAGGGTGGGAGTCAGTGTAAAGGGTGGGAGTCAGAGTGTAGGGTGGGAGTCAGAGTGGAGGGTGGGAGTCAGAGTGAAGGATGGGAGTCAGAGTGAAGGGTGGGAGTCAGAGTGAAGGGTGAGAGTCAGAGTGAAGGGTGGGAGTCAGAGTGGAGGGTGGGAGTCAGTGTGAAGGGTGGGAGTCAGAGTGGAGGGTGGGAGTCAGAGTGAAGGATGGGAGTCAGAGTGAAGGGTGGGAGTCAGAGTGAAGGGTGGGAGTCAGAGTGGAGGGTGGGAGTCGGAGTGGAGGGTGAGAGCCAGAGTGAAGGGTGGGAGTCAGATGGAGAGTGGGAGTCAGAGTAAAGGGTGGGGGGTCAGGATGGAGAGTGCGGAAGGTCAAGTCAGAGTGAAGGGTGGGAGTCAGAGTGAAGGGTGAGAGTCAGAGTGAAGGGTGGGAGTCAGAGTGGAGGGTGGGAGTCAGTGTGAAGGGTGGGAGTCAGAGTGGAGGGTGGGAGTCAGAGTGAAGGATGGGAGTCAGAGTGAAGGGTGGGAGTCAGAGTGAAGAGTGGGAATCAGAGTGGAGGGTGGGAGTCGGAGTGGAGGGTGAGAGCCAGAGTGAAGGGTGGGAGTCAGATTGGAGAGTGGGAGTCAGAGTGAAGGGTGGGGGGTCAGGATGAAGAGTGCGGAAGGTCAAGGTGCAGGGAAGGCATCAGACTGAAGGGACGGGGTCAGACTGAAGGGACGGGGTCAGACTGAAGGGACGGGGTCAGACTGAAGGGACGGAGTCAGACTGAAGGGACGGGGTCAGACTGAAGGGACGGGGTCAGACTGAAGGGACGGGGTCAGACTGAAGGGACGGGGTCAGACTGAAGGGACGGGGTCAGACTGAAGGGACGGGGTCAGACTGAAGGGACGGGGTCAGACTGAAGAGTGATGATCACAATGGTTTTCTTTTCTAGGATTACAAACTTTATCCTTCCAGAGAGAGCATTTATTGTTACTCTTGTACTCACACTTAGCAATGGTTCCTATAAGCGTAAACATACTGATCTACGGAAAGGAACACTCCATTCTCACCCCCCAGCAGTACCACACCCCAGCAATACCACACCCCAGCAATACCACACCCCAGCAATACCACACCCCCAGCAATACTACACCCCCAGCAATACCACACCCCAGCAATACCACACCCCCACCAATACCACACCCCCAGCATTACCACACCCCAAGCAATACCACACCCCAGCAATACCACACCCCCAGCAATACCACACCCCCAGCAATACTACACCCCCAGCAATACCACACCCCAGCAATACCACATCCCCAGCAATACCACACCCCCAGCAATACTACACCCCCAGCAATACCACACCCCAGCAATACCACACCCCCACCAATACCACACCCCCAGCATTACCACACCCCAAGCAATACCACACCCCATCAATACCACACCCCCAGCAATACCACAACCCAGCAATACCACACCCCAGCAATACCACACCTAAGCAATACCACACAGAGCAATACCACACCCCAGCAATACCACACCCCAGCAATACCACACCCCAGCAATACCACACCCCAGCAATACCACACCCCAGCAGTACCACACCACAGCAATACCACACCCCCAGCAATACCACACCCCAGCAATACCACACCCCCAGCAATACCACACCCCAGCAATACTACACCCCCAGCAATACTACACCACAACAATACCACACCCCAGCAATACCACACCCGAGCAATACCAGACCTCCAGCAATACCAGACCTCCAGCAATCCCACACCACAGCAATACCACACCCCAGCAATACCACACCCCAGCAATATCACACCCCCAGCAATACCACACCACAGAAATACCACACCTCCAGCAATACCACACCCCCAGCAATAACACACCCCAGCAATACCACACCTCCAGCAATACAACACTTCCAGCAATACCACACCTCCAGAAATACCACATCCCCAGCAATACAACACTCTCCAGCAATACCACACCTCCAGCAATACCACACCCCAGCAATACCACATCCCCAGCAATACCACACCCCAGCAATACCACACCTCCAGCAATACCATACCTCCAACAATACCACACCCTCAGGAATACCACACACCAGCAATACCACACACAAGCAATACCACACCCCCAGCAATACCACACCCCAGCAATTCCACACCTCCAGCAATACCACACCCCCAGCAATTCCACACCTTCAGCAATATTACACCCCCAGCAATACCACACCTTTATCAATACCACACCCCAGCAATACCACACCTCCAGCAATACCACACCTCCAGCAATACCACACCCTCAGGAATACCACACACCAGAAATAACACACCCCCAGCAATACCACACCCCAGCAATTCCACACCTCCAGCAATACCACACTCACAGCAATATCACACCCCAGCAATACCACACCCCAGCAATACCACACCCCAGCAATTCCACACCTCCAGCAATACCACACCTCCAGCAATACCACACCCCCAGCAGTTCCACACCTCCAGCAATGCCACACCTTCAGCAATACCACACCCCAGCAATACCACACCTCCAGCAATACCACACCCCAGCAATACCACACCTCCAGCAATACCACACCCCAGCAATACGACACCTTTAGCAATACCACACCCCCAGCAATTCCACACCTCCAGCAATACCACACCCCAGCAATACCACACCCCAGCAATACCACACCTCCAGCAATACCACACCTTTAGCAATACCACACCCAAAGCAATACAACACCCCAACAATACCACACCCCAGCAATTCCACTCCTCAGCAATTCCACACCCTCAGGAATACCACACCCCAGCAATGCCCCACCTCAGCAATACCAAACCCCAGCAATACCACACCCCAGCAATTCCACACCCCAGCAATTCAACGCCCCAGCAATTCCACACCCCAGCAATACCACACCTTCAGCAATACCACACCTTTAGCAATACCATACCCCAGCAATACCACACCTTTAGCAACACCACACCCCAGCAATACCACACCTCCAGCAATACCACACCTCCAGCAATACCACACCTTTAGCAATACCACACCCAAAGCAATACAACACCCCAGCAATACCACACCCCAGCAATTCCACTCCTCAGCAATTCCACACCCTCAGGAATACCACACCCCAGCAATGCCCCACCCCAGCAATACCAAACCCCAGCAATACCACACTTCAGCAATACCACACCCCAGCAACAACACACCCACCTCCACCGATATTACAGCAATACCACAAACCTCCATTAGTACCACACACCCCAGCAATGCCACACACCACAGCAATGCCACACACCCCAGCAATGCCACTCACCCCAGCAATGCCACACACCCCAGCAATACCACACACCCCAGCAATGCCACTCACCCCAGCAAACCACTCACCCCAGCAATGCCACACACCCCAGCAATGCCAAACACCGCAGCAATGCCACTCACCCCAGCAATACCACACACCCCAGCAATGCCACACACCCTAGCAATGCCACATACCCCAGCAATACCACACATCCCACCAGTACCACACATCCCAGCAATACCACATACCCCACCAATACCACACACCCCAGCAATATCACACACCCCAGCAATACTACACACCCCACCAATACCACACACCCCAGCAATGCCACACATCTCACCAATACCACACACCCCACCAATACCACACACCCCAGCAAAGCCACTCACCCCAGCAATACCACACACCCCAGCAATACCACACACCACAGCAATGCCACTCACCCCAGCAATACCACACACCCCAGCAATGCCACACACCCCAGCAATACCACATATCTCAACAGTACCACACATCCCAGCAATACCACATACCCCACCAATACCACACACCCCAGCAATACCACACACCCCAGCAATACCACATACTCCACCAATACCACACACCCCAGCAATATCACACACCCCAGCAATACCACATACCCCACCAATACCACACACCCCAGCAATACCACATACCCCAGCAATACCACACACCCCAGCAATACCACACACCCCGGCAATACCACACACCCCAGCAATACCACACACCCCAGCAATACCACATACCCCGCCAATACCACACACTCCAGCAATACCACACACCCCACCAATACCACACACCCCAGCAATGCCACATACCCCACCAATACCACACACCCCAGCAATACCACACACCCCAGCAATATCACACACCCCAGCAATACCACACACCCCAGCAATACCACACACCCCAGAAATACCACACACCCCAGCAATACCACACAACCCAGCAATACCACGTACCCCACCAATACCACACACCCCACCAATACCACACAGCCCAGCAATACCACACACCCCAGCAATACCACACACCCCAGCAATACCACAAAACCCAGCAATACCACGTACCCCACCAATACCACACACCCCACCAATACCACACACCCCACCAATACCACACACCCCAGCAATACCACACACCCCAGCAATACCACACACCCCAGCAATACCACAAAACCCAGCAATACCACGTACCCCACCAATACCACACACCCCACCAATACCACACACCCCACCAATACCACACACCCCAGCAATACCACACACCCCAGCAATACCACACACCCCAGCAATACCACAAAACCCAGCAATACCACGTACCTCACCAATACCACACACCCCACCAATACCACACACCCCACCAATACCACACACCCCAGCAATATCATACACTCCCACAAAGGAAAACACATAAGGGAACACATCCATCATTGAACACATCCAACATGGAACACAACCAACTTGGAGATCATCCAACATGGAACACATCCAACATGGAACACAACCAACTTGGAAAACATCCAAAAATGGAACACATCCAAATAGTAACACATCCAAATAGTAACACATCCAACATCGAACACGACCAACATGATAACACATTCAACAGGGGAACACATCCAACATAGAATCATACAACATGGAACACATCTAACATGGAACACATCCAGCATGGAACACATCTAACATGGAACACAATCAACATGGAGTATTTCCAACATGG
This sequence comes from Cherax quadricarinatus, assembly GCF_038502225.1. Classification (NCBI taxonomy): domain Eukaryota; kingdom Metazoa; phylum Arthropoda; class Malacostraca; order Decapoda; family Parastacidae; genus Cherax; species Cherax quadricarinatus. Next base: position 13,841,108 of record NC_091381.1, on the reverse strand, counting down.
AACACATCCAACATGGAACACATCTAACATGGAACACAATCAACATGGAGTATTTCCAACATGGAACACATCCAACATCGAGTACATCCAACATGGAACACATCCAACATAGAAACATCCAACATGGAACACATCCATCACGGAAAACATCCGACATGGACCACATGCAACATGGAACACACCCAACATGGAAGACATCCATCTTGGAACATCTAAAACATAGAAACACACTATACCTGGAACACCTAAAACATAGAAACACACTATACCTGGAACACCTAAAACATAGAAACACACTATAGCTGGAACACCTAAAACATAGAAACACACTATACCTGGAACACCTAAAACATAGAAACACACTATAGCTGGAACACCTAAAACATAGAAACACACTATACCTGGAACACCTAAAGCATAGAAACACACTATACCTGGAACACCTAAAGCATAGAAACACACTATACCTGGAACACCTAAAGCATAGAAACACACTACCTGGAACACCTAAAACATAGAAACACACTACCTGGAACACCTAAAACATAGAAACACACTATACCTGGAACATATCCAACATTGAACACCACTAACATGGAACACATCCAACACAGAACACATCTTACATGGGAACACTTCAATCATGGAACACATCCAACATGGAACACATCTAACATGGAACACATCCAACATGGTAACACATCTCACATGGCAGCACATTTATCATGGAACACATCCAATATGGAACACGTCCAACATGGGGACACATCCATCATGCAACACATTCAACATGGGAGGCAAATCCTTCATGGTACACATCCAACATGGAACACCCCAACATAGAACACATCCAACATGCAATACATCCAACATGGAATGCATCCAACATGGAAACACATCTAACATGGCAACACATCCATCATGGAACACATCCAACATGGAACATATCCAACATGAGAGCATATCCGCCATGCAGCGCATTCAACATGGGAGGCAAATCCTTCATGGAACACATCCAACATGGGACATATCCAACATGGAAGACAGTCAACATAGAAACATCCAACATGGAAAACATCCAATATCGAACACATCCAACATGGAACACCTCCACCATAGAACACATCGAACATGGAACACATTCAACATGGAACATGTATAACATTGGAACACATCCAACATGGAACACATACAACATGGAACACATCCAACAAGGAACACATTCAACATTGGAACACATCCAACATGGAACACATGCAACATAAAAACACACTAACTGTGGAACACATACAACATAAGAACACACTAACTGTGGAACACAACAACATGAGAAAACACTAACTGTGAAACACATAGTGTGTCTGTTCTAGAAGAACAGACACACTATAGACATAGACACACTATTGTATAAGCAAAGACACTCATCCACCCCATCTAGAAGCACAGACAAACTCATTGGTTCCTTCTACAAGCACGAACACCTCACTATTCCCTTTACAATCAAAGACATATTATAAGCACAGACAGACAAACTCACCTGTCCCTTCTATAAGCGCACGCTACTCTACATGCACAGACACATTCACTGTTTCCATTACAAACACAGACACATTTACTGTTCCCTTTGCCAGCACAGACATACTCACCTGTCTCCTCTAACAACACACACACACTCAGCTATCCTTCCTAGGAGAAAACACACACACACACACACACACACACACACACACACACACACACACACACACACACACACACACACACACACACACACACACAGAAGGTCAGGGGAGACATGATAACGACATACAAGATACTGCGGGGAATAGACAAGGTGGACAGAGATAGGATGTTCCAGAGAGGGGACACAGGGACAAGGGGTCACAACTGGAAGCTGAAGACTCAGACGAGTCACAGGGACGTTAGGAAGTATTTCTTCAGTCATAGAGTTGTCAGCAAGTGGAATAGCCTAGCAAGTGAAGTAGTGGAGGCAGGAACCATACATAGTTTTAAGAAGAGGTATGACAAAGCTCAGGAAGCAGAGAGAGAGAGGATCCAGTAGCGATCAGTGAAGAGGCGGGGCCAGGAGCTGAGTCTCGACCCCTGCAACCACAATTAGGTGAGTACAATTAGGTGAGTACACACACACACACACCCACACTCACACACAAATAAGGAGGAAGGCCCAGCGACAGTACGAAAACGACATTGCATCGAAAGTTAAGTCTGAATCGAAGCTGTTGTATAGCCATATCAGGAGGAAGACACCAGTCAAGGACCAGGTAATCAGACTGAGGAAGGAAGGTGGCGTGGGGAATTCACAAGAAACGACCACGAAGTATGGAAAACGGCAAATGTAGTCCCCATTTTTAAGAAAACAGACCAGTGTCACTGACGTGTATAGTATGCAAAATCAATGAGATTATCAGCAGGAGAGTGCTGGAACACCTAGAACTGATCAAGCTTATAAACGACAACCAGCAAGGATTCAGGGAAGGAAAATCCTGTATCACGAATCAACTGGAGTTTTATCACAAGATAACGGAAGTAAGACACGAGAGAGAGGGGTGGGAAGATTGCATTTTGTTAGACTGCAAGAAGGCCTTTGACACAGTTCCTCACAGAGAGATTACGGCAAAAGCTCGACAACAAAGCACGCATAACAAGAAGGACACTGCAATGTATCAGGGAATACCTGACAGGGAGGCAACAACGAGCCATGGTACATGATGAGGTGTCAGTGTGGGCGCCTGTAATGAACGGGGTTCCATTGGGGTCAGTCCTAGGATCAGTGCTGTTTTTGGAATATGTAAATGACATGACAGAGGGAATAGAATCAGAAGTTCCTGTTTGCAGATGATCTGAAGTTAATGAAGAGAATTAAATTGCATGAGGATCAGGCAGGACTTCAAAAAGACCTGGACAGGCTGCAAACTGGTCCAGCAACTGACTTCTTGAATTTAACACCGTCAAATGCAAAGTCATGAAGATCGGGGAAGGGCAAAGAAGACCGAAGACAGAGTATAGGTTAGGTGGCCAAAGACTGCAAACCTCACTCATAGAAAATGATTTTGGCATGAGTATAATACTGAGCACATCTCCTGAGGTGCACATCATCCATATAACTGCTGTGACATATGGGCGCCTGGCAAACCTGAGAATAGCGTTCCGATTTCTCAGCAAGGAATCGTGTACGCCAAGTCCATACTGGAGTAGGCAGCACCATTTTGGAACCCACATCTGGTCAAGTACGTCAAGAAATTAGAGAAAGTGCAAAGGTTTGCAACAGTACTAGTTCGAGAGCTAAGGAGAATGCCCTATGAAGAAAGGTTAAGGGAAATCGGCCTGACGACACTGGAGGACAGGAGGGTTAGGGGAGACATGATAACGACATACAAAACACTGCAAGGAATTGTTAAAGCAGACAGAAGCAGGATGTTCCATTGATGGTGTCATGTAGGGGGGTATTGGAACGAAAGTGATAATTGGGTAATATGGGAGTAAGGTGAGGGAGTTGGCAGGAGAGGTGGGTGAGAGGTGAGTCGAGGTGGAGGTAAGCAATGTGAGGTCACTGGTGACTACACCTTCACCTCTCATTACTCTACTCACCATACCACTCACCCTGTCACTACTTGAAATAAAAATAAATGAGTAGATAATGGGGACAGTGAATATTACTATTCTGCTCAAACACAGTTTATTATTAAGTCCTTGTACAATAATACATTTGGGGTTTAGATAAATGGGGTGGTACACATAAGCAGTGAGACAGGGAACACAATCAACTTGACGAAAATGAATATAACTTACAATATAGTTCAGAGAACAGTTCACCACAGGAACTAAGCCACAGGTCCCAAGACCTACACAGCACGAGTACTGTCTCCAACAGTCTCTCCTCACGAGACTCTCCAGCTCAGCTCTGCTCATAGGCCAGAGCTCTGCTCGACTCTCCAGCAGCCTTCTCCCGAGCTCTGCCCAACGGCCAGAGCTCCTCTCGAATCTCTCTGCTCAGAGCTCTGCACCCAGGCCAGAGCTCCGCACGAATCTCCCGATCATGCTCTTCCCTGGGCTTGTATGGTGGTCCAAGCACCCTCCACAATGAGGTGTGCACCACGTGTACGACCTGACGCCGAGATCTGACACCAGTGACGAAAAAAGGAGCTGAGATTTAAGCCGAAAAGGCGTGGCTGCTTAGCCACTTGCCAAGGCAAGGTGACCATATAATTAGGTCTCCCTAGAGACCTCACAAGCCCAGCTGAACTACATCACATCCCTCTTTCTCCCCCAGTTTAAAATATCTGAGAACTAGGACAATTTGTTCTAAGTTATTAGACTATTTTAATCCTAACCCCTTAATTCTATTACAATACAAAGACAAAATTATGCATAACATAATGCAAAATTATTCAACTACATATATTTCCCTGAACCTCCTCAACTCCCACAAGGCAGTATAATCAGTACACCTCGCAGTTGACCAGCATAATAGTTGCTCTCTGGTGCAAAGCCTCCTTACCCGTCATTTCTCCTTAAATCTAAATATCGGGCTCCAGTGCCTTCCCTACTTCTACTAGAAATGCACTAGCCAATGCTAGTCACCCTCACACGTTATCCATTGGGCCAAACCTCTCTAGGCTTCTTTGGCGTGGAAAACTGCTCCAACGGGTTGCATTCTTTCAATTAACTGCAATTGGACCACTTCACGACCACCAAGGTCGTATTTTCAGCACACTTCACATGCACATTTCAACATCTGAAAATCGAGACAAGGCAGGCATTGCAGCTAAGACCTACCGTTATCCTATGCCACTACTAGGATTCACTGGCCTCATAAAACAAGGTGGCCATAATCACTGGACCGTGTTCAAGGTCACCTTATTTTACACAGGTAACACTAACACTTCTGGCAAGTCAAAGTAGGCTGGGGACATCTCGCACTCTTAACTGTCTCTCATGGCTGGCAGGACATCCCCGCATACCGGTCGTACAGGTTGACAGCAAGGCAGGATACACCTCCATACCGCCCTTGATAGCAGGCTCTCTTATCCTGGCACACCAGCCAGAATCCCTCATACACCACTGCAGCATCACCGCCATCGTCTCCTCTTGAGCTAGGCAGCATCGCAGCACGGTCGGTCCCAGCATCTCAGCGTCACAGCACGGCCACAGCATAGCAACACTGCTTCAGCATCGCAGCACGGTCCCAGCATCTCAGCATCACAGCATGGCCACAGCATAGTCGTAACAGCACGGCCACAGCATCTCAACATCACAGCACGGCCGTATCACAGCAGCACACAGCACGGCCACAGCATTACAGACAGCATCACAGCAGCCGACATCAGCAGTAGAAGGTTATGGTCAGTTGCTCGAGGTGAGGTTATGTGAGGTCACTTCAGGTCATCAACAGCAGGTACGGTCACCCAACCCTGGCAACTGCGGGTAACTGGCATTCCGCGGGTGAAGGTCACAGAGGCTGGGTGACACAGACAGACACCCACTACAGTGGATGACAGACCAGGGCAGCAATACAGCAACTGGGCACATTAGGTGGATAATAATCATAGGCAGCTCTTCAGTGGGTGACAGTTGTGGGTGAGTCTTCCAAGGCGGACTGGGTAACTTCTCGTTCCTCTGTAAATATTCACACAAACACTGATATTCTCCACCATTTATCCCAAACCAACAACCAACTCCACCAAATAAAATAATACAACCACACAATTACTCAGACCCACCTTCAAAAAAAGGTTAGTTAAGGTCACTAGGATTATAATATCACACAGATATTTACTTTAGCTTTACACACACAAGAAAAAAAATGGTAGCAAATGATAGCATAACATAAGTATAACCGAGCAGTCAAAAAAAGGCACATGGGACTGGTTCCTGCTATAAAAATAATAAGAACCACCACCGCTTAGACACCATGTCATGTAGAGGGGTATTGGAAAGTAAGTGTAAAAGTGGGGAATATGGGAGTAGGTGGTTATGTAGGCGGGGGACAGGCAGGCGCGGTGGTAGGAGAGATGATTAGAGGAGGTACGTAATGTGAGGTCACTGGTGACTACACCTTCACCTCTCATTACTCTACTCACCACACTACTCACCCTCTCATTACTTGAAATAAAAATAAATGAATAGGTAATGGGATCAGTGAATATTACTAATCTACTCAAACACAGTTTATCATTAAGTCCTTGTACAATAATATATTTGGGAACAGGTGGTTTAGATAAATGGGGTGGTACACATAAGCAGTGAGACAGGGAATACAATCAACTTGGCTAAAATGAATATAACTTACAATATAGTTCAGAGGACAGTTCACCACAGGAACTAAGCCACAGGTCCCAAGACCTACACAGCAAGAGTACTGCTCCAAGCCAGTACCCTGCCCAATGTCTCCAACAGTCTCTCCTTCCGAGACTCTTCATCTCAGCTCTGCTCACAGGCCAGAGCTCTGCTCGACTCTCCCTGCTCAGAGCTCTGCACCCTGGCCAGAGCTCCGCACGAATCTCCTGATCATGCTCTTCCCTGGGCTTATATGGTGGTTCAAGCACCCTCCACAATGAGGTGTGCACCACGTGTACGACCTGACGCCGAGATCTGACGCCAGTGACGAACAAAGGAGCCGAGACTTAAGCCGAAAAAGGCGTGGCTGCTTAGCCACTTGCCAAGGCAAGGTGACCATATAATTACGTCTCCCTTGAGACCTCGCAAGCTCAGCTGAACTACATCACAATGAGACACAGAAACAAGTGGACACAATTGGAAGCCGAGGACTCAGATGAGTCAAAGAGATATTAGGAAGTATTTTTTTAGACATGGAATTGTCAGGAAGTGTAATAGTCCGGCAAGTGACGTAGTGGAGGCAGGAACCATGCATAGTTTTAAGATGAGATATGATAAAGCATATAAGAACATAAGAACATAAGAACGAAGGAACACTGCAGAAGGCCTACTGGCCCATGCGAGGCAGGTCCAAGTCTCCTACCGGCTTAAGCCAATGCACCCAACCTAGTCAGGTCAGGTCACGGCAACCGACCTGGTAGCTTAAGCTATCAGGTCCAACTCACACCCACCCACATCCACTCATGTATTTATCCAACCTATTTTTAAAGCTACACAACGTTCTGGCCTCTATAACTGTACTCGGGAGTTTGTTCCACTCATCCACAACTCTATTACCAAACCAGTACTTTCCTATATCCTTCCTGAATCTGAATTTTTCCAACTTAAAACCATTGCTGCGAGTCCTGTCTAGGCTAGATATTTTCAGCACACTATTTACATCCCCTTTATTTATTCCTGTCTTCCATTTATACACCTCAATCATATCACCCCTAATTCTACGTCTTTCTAGAGAGTGCAGATTCAGGGCCCTTAGTCTATCCTCATAGGGAAGGTTTCTGATACATGGGATCAACTTTGTCATCCTCCTTTGTACATTTTCCAGAGAATTTATATCCATTCTGTAATACGGTGACCAAAACTGTGCAGCATAATCTAAATGAGGCCTAACCAAGGATGTATAGAGTTGAAGAACAACCTGAGGACTCCTATTATTTATGCTTCTTGATATGAAGCCAAGGATTCTATTAGCTTTATTGCGAACACTTATGCACTGTTGTCTTGGTTTCAGATTACTGCTAACCAGAACTACTAAATCTTTTTCGCAATCCGTAATATTAAGATCTACATTATTTAGTTTATATGTGGCATGGTTATTGTCCTGTCCAACATTTAGAACTTTGCATTTGTCTATATTAAACTGCATCTGCCACTTCTCCGACCACTGCATCAGTCTATTCAAATCTTCCTGGAGTGCTCGAATGTCCTCGTCAGAATGAATTCGACGGCCTATTTTGGTGTCATCGGCAAACTTGCCGATGTCGCTCTTTATGCCCTCATCTATGTCGTTTATGTAGATTGTGAAGAGCAGGGGGCCCAACACTGACCCCTGTGGAACACCGCTCGTGACGCTTCCCCACTCTGATTTCTCCCCATTTATGCAAACTCTCTGCTGCCTATTTGTCAACCATGCCTCTATCCAGGAAAAAATTTCTCCTCCTATTCCATGGGCCTTAATTTTCCTCAATAGTCTCTGATGTGGGACCCTGTCAAAAGCCTTACTGAAGTCCATATACACAATATCATATTCATTACCATGATCTACCTCCTCAAATACCTTAGTGAAAAAAGTTAATAAATTCGTAAGGCAGGAACGCCCCTTTGTAAAACCATGCTGAGATTCGTTGATTAATTTATGCTTTTCAAGGTGGCTACGAACTGCCTCGGCAATTATTGATTCCATAAATTTTCCCACTATGGAAGTTAGGCTTATTGGTCTATAGTTCGAAGCTAAGGACCTGTCACCTGTTTTGAAAATAGGTATCACATTTGCCATTTTCCACTTATCTGGCATCATGCCAGTTTGTAGTGATATGTTGAAAAGATTAGCCAAAGGTGTGCTAAGCTCCTCTTTACATTCCTTTAGAACCCTTGCATACAGTTCATCAGGGCCTGGGGATTTGTTAGGTTTTAATTTATCAATTTGCCTAAGGACCATGTCACTTGTGACCCTAATCGTGCACAGTTTATTATCGTCCTGTTCTACATAATTTATCATTACTGGAATATCGCTGGTATCCTCCTGTGTAAAACTGAGAAGAAGTATGTGTTAAAAATTCTACACATTTCCTTATCACTGTCAGTGAGCTGACCCGAGGAACTTTTGAGTGGGCCTATCTTGTCCCTGATCTTACTTCTGTATACCTGAAAGAATCCTTTTGGGTTAGTCTTCGATTCTCTTGGAGCAGGGAGAGAGAGAGGACCCAGTAGCGACCAGTGAAGACGCTAAGCCATGAGTTATGACAAGAACCCTGCAACCACAAATAGGTGAGTACACACAAAACACTTAGGAGTCTGTGGAGACAAAGAACTTTGTTCCTGGAGGCAAAGAGGGGAATGTATGAGAGTATAGTTTTACCAACGCTCTTATATGGGTGTGAAGCATGGGTGATGAACGTTGCAGCTAGGAGAAGGCTGGAGGCAGTGGAGATGTCATGTCTGAGGGCAATGTGTGGTGTGAATATAATGCAGAGAATTCGTAGTTTGGAACTTAGGAGGAGGTGCGGGATTACCAAAACTGTTGTTCAGAGGGCTGAGGAAGGGTTGTTGAGGTGGTTCGGACATGTTGAGAGAATGGAGCGAAACAGAGTGACTTCAAGAGTGTATCAGTCTGTAGTGGAAGGAAGGCGGGGTAGGGGTCGGCCTAGGAAAGGTTGGAGGGAGGGGGTAAAGGAGGTTTTGTGTGCGAGGGGCTTGGACTTCCAGCAGGCATGCATGAGCGTGTTTGATAGGAGTGAATGGAGACAAATAGCTTTTAATACTTGATGTGCTGTTGGAGTGTGAGCAAAGTAACATTTATGAAGGGATTCAGGGAAACCGGCAGGCCGGACTTGAGTCCTGGAGATGGGAAGTACAGTGCTGTTAATGTTGCAGTTTAAAAACTGTAGTGTAAAGTACCCTTCTGGCAAGACAGTGATGGAGTGAATGATGGTGAAAGTTTTTTTTTTCGGGCCACCCTGCCTTGGTGGGAATCGGCCAGTGTGATAATAAAAAATAATAAACACAAAACACATACACACACACACACACACACACACACACACACACACACACACACACACACACACACGATCGAAGACCAAGCAGAACTACAAAGGGATCTGGATAGGCTGCAGACCTGGTCCAGCAATTGGCTCCTGGAATTCAACCCCACCAAGTGCAAAGTCATGAAGATTGGGGAAGGGCAAAAAAGACCGCAGACTGAGTACAGTCTAGGGGGGTCAGAGACTACAAACCTCGCTCAAGGAAAAAGATCTTGAGGTGAGTATAACACCAGGCACATCTCCTGAAGCGCACATCAACCAAATAACTGCTGCAGCATATGGGCACCTAACAAACCTCAGAACAGCATTCCGACATCTTAATAAGGAACCGTTCAAGACTCTGTACACTGTCTACGTTTGGCCCATATTGGAGTATGCGGCACCAGTTTGGAACCCACACCTAGCCAAGCACGTAAAGAAACTGGAGAAAGTGCAAAGGTTTGCAACAAGACTAGTCCCAGAGCTAAGAGGCATGTCCTACGAGGAGAGGTTAAGGGAAATCAACCGGACGACACTGGAGGACAGGAGAGATAGGGGGCACATGATAACGACGTACAAAATACTGAGAGGAATTGACAAGGTGGACAAAGACAGGATGTTCCAGAGATGAGACACAGCAACAAGGGGACACAGTTGGAAGTTGAAGACACAGATGAATCACAGGGATGTTAGGAAGTATTTCTTCAGCCACAGAGTAGTCAGGAAGTGGTATAGTTTCGGAAGCGATGTAGTGAAGGCAGAATGCATACATAGCTTTAAGCAGAGGTATGATAAAGCTCACGATTCAGGGAGAGTGACCTAGTAGCTACCAATGAAGAGGCAGGGACAGGAGCTTGGACTCGACCCCTGCAATCTCAACTAGGTGAGCACAACTATGTGAGTACACACAAACACACGCACACACACACACACACACACACACACACACACACACACACACACACACACACACACACACACACACACACACACACACACACACACACCAGGCAAGAGTACGACGAGAGCAATAGAGCGATGGTTGACACACTGGCTGCAGAGGCCAGAAGAGCTCATGCATGCAGGGCAAAGCTCCTGATCATGGGCGACTTTAACCACAAGGAGATCGATTGGGAGAACTTGGAGCCACATGGGGGCCAAGATACATGGAGGGCTAAGATGATGGAGGTGGAACTGGAAAACTTCATGTACCAACACGTAAGGGACACTGCAAGAGAGAGAGGAGAGGATGAACCAGCAAGGCTGGACTTAATATTCACCTTGAGTAGTGCAGATATCGAGGACATCACATATGAAAGACCCCTTGGGGCCAGCGATCATGTGGTTTAAGCTTCGAATACACAGTAGAGCTACAAGTGGAGGGAGAAGCAGGAAGGCCAGGACAAATGAAGTCAAACTACAAAAAAGAGGACTACACGTGAATGAGGAACTTCCTGAAGTTGGAAGTTGAAGACGCAGATTAGTCAAAGGGATGTTAGGAAGTATTTCTTCAGCCATAGAGTAGTCAGGAAGTGAAATAGCTTAGGAAGTGAGGTAGCGGAGGCAGGAACCATACATAGCTCTAAGATGAAGTATGATAAAGTTCATGGAGCAGGGAGAGAGAGGACCTGGTTGCACTCAGTGAAGAGGCGGGGCCAGGAGCTGAGTCTCGACCCCTGCAACCACAATTAGGTGAGTACAATTAAGTGAGTACACACACACACACACACACACGGGCCCATACTGGAGTATGCAGCACCAGTCTGGAACCCACACCTGGTCAAGCACGTCAAGAAGTTAGAGAAAGTACAAAGGTTTGCAACAAGCTAGTCCCAGAGCTCAGGGGAATGTCGTACGAGGAAAGGTTGAGGGAAATTGAACTGACGACACTGGAGGACAGAAGGGTCAGGGGAGACATGATAACGACATACAAGATACTGCGGGGAATAGACAAGGTGGACAGAGATAGGATGTTCCAGAGAGGGGACACAGAAACAAGGGGTCACAACTGGAAGCTGAAGACTCAGACGAGTCACAGGGACGTTAGGAAGTATTTCTTCAGTCATAGAGTCGTCAGGAAGTGGAATAGCGTAGCTAGTGAAGTAGTGGAGGCAGGAACCATACATAGTTTTAAGAAGAGGTATGACAAAGCTCAGGAAGCAGAGAGGGAGAGGACCTAGTAGCGATCAGTGAAGAGGCGGGGCCAGGAGCTGAGTCTCGACCCCTGCAACCACAATTAGGTGAGTACAATTAGGTGAGTACACACACACACACATACACACACACCACACACACGTGAAACCACAAATAAGTGAGTACACACCAGAAACGAATATGGACAGATAAGATGGGAGGCTCAGCTACAATCCGAAAATGACATAGCATCGAAAGTCAAGTCTGACCGGAAGCTGTTACGTAGCCACATAAGGAGGAAAAAACAGTCAAGAACCAGGAAATCAGGCTGAGGAAGGAAGGAGGAGAGATCACAAGAAACGACCAAGAAGCGTGTGAGAAGCTCAATATGAGATTTGAAAAAACCATACCCCCGGCCGGGATTGAACCCGCGGTCATAGTCTCAAAACTCCAGCCCGTCGCGTTAGCCACTAGACCAGCTAGCCACAATAAGATTCATCCAACTAGGTATATTTCTACACCATAGGAAGGTTAGCACAGGCACCTCTGTGACCACAAATGCAAGTTTTTACAGACGAATCTCCAGCTAGCGTGGCCGTGACGAACTCTAGCTCAAGTCCCTTCACTGCCGTCAACATGACTCAAGAAATCGTAATGACACGATTGCAAACAAACCATTCCCCCGGCCGGGATTGAACCCGCGGTCATAGAGTCTCAAAACTCCAGCCCGTCGCATTGTGGCTAGCTGGTCTAGTGGCTAATGCGACGGGCTGGAGTTTTGAGACTCTATGACCGCGGGTTCAATCCCGGCCGGGGGTATGGTTTGTTTGCAATCGTGTCATTACGATTTCTTGAGTCATGAGATTTGAAGAAGTATTTATAGTGGAGACAGTAAAGATTCTAGGAAGTCAGAAGACTTCGATGTGTCAAAGGGATGTTAGGAAGAATTTCTTCAGTCATAGAGTTGTCAGGAAGTGGAGTAGCCTAGAAAGTGGCGTAGTGGAGGCGGGAACCATACATAGCTTAAGACGAATTTGATAAAGCTCATGAAGCAGGGATAGAGAGGACCAAATAGCGATCAGTGAAGACGCGGGGCCAGGAGCTTTGACTTGACCTCTGCAACCTCAAACAGCTGAGTACAAATAGGTGAGTACACTTACCTGTCCATGCCCCAGACCTCAACACGTGCTGGCCTAGCCTCAATACGAGTAGACATGGCACTGAGTGAGTGCTGCTGTGGGAAGGCGCTGGAGGACATGTATGTGGCGTCCCTTACCGCCTTCACTACGTCTTCATGCTGCACACCAGAGGAATTATAAATAATGCAGAAGAATATTATCATTTTTATAGTTTACAATGCCGATAAGAAAGGTACAAGTGCTTCTTACTTTACATTGGGAAGAAAAATACCTCAGTATGCATATGTGTTTTACTTATCAAATGAAAATGGCTGAATACTTGCTAAGTTATTAACTGGCTTAACCAGTATCTGATGTATGGGAGAGATATTGGTTAAGAAGTGGTTAAGAAGTTACATAGACTGGTTTAAGTCCTATCTTAGCAACAGGAAACAAGTTGTCAAAATCAATAAAACAGAATCAGAACCCCTGTCGATAGCATGTGGAGTTCCCCAAGGTGGTATTCTGGGTCCCTTATTATTTCTGTTATGTAAACGATATGCCCATCAATGTCAAGTGCAAACTCCTACTGTATGCGGATGACAGTACTCTGCTTATGTCTGGTAAAGACCCACAAGATATAGCCAACACTAGAACTGGAGCCCTGCAGCAAATGGTTAGTAGACAACAAACTATCATTACACTTCGGGAAAACTGAAGCCATACTCTTTGGCACGAAACATACACTGAGAAAGGTAAATAACTTTAATGTCAAATGTAATAGGAAATCCATCACTTCAGTTTCCTCAGTAAAATATCTACGAATCCCCTTTGACCCATGCATGACAGGAGAATTGATCAGGAACAGTGTAGTGAAGAGAGCGAATGCCAGACTGAAGTTCCTCTATTGACATGCACAGTATCTACGTACTGAGGCTCGCAAGATCCTGTGTTTATCCCTCAAACAATGTCATAAGGGCTACGCTTGCTCTTCATGGTAATCTGCCTTGACAAAAAAATTGAAAGATAGATTTCAAATCACTCAAAACAAAATGATATGATTCATCTTGGACCTGGGTCCAGGAGAACATGTAGGCCAGGATGAGTTAAAACAATTGGATATGCTGAATGTTGAAGACAGAGTAAAACAACTGAAGTTTAATCAAATTTACAAAATTGCTCACAGTGTCCAGAATATCTTGCTGCCAGTTTTGTCAAGGCTGGGAAACAAAGCAATCATGGTACTAGGGAGGAGAGAGCACAACTTTGTAGTACCCACAGTCAGTGGCCAGGCTTGAAACACCTTTTATTGTACAACAATAAGAACATGGAACAGACTGCTTGCACGTATCAAAGCCAGTCATAGCATGAGCCAGTTCAAGAAGAGAGCCAAAAGGTGTCTAAGGAATGTAGCGACAGTAAGGGAGGAGAACGATTTTCATTTATTTATCTAACATACATATAAATATAAATAACTCATTTCACCTTAATACTAGTATATCTCATTTACAGTATAATAATAAGATATTATTTCCTTTATAGTATAATAATATGGTATTAAAAGAACCCCAATGGAAATAAGTCACTGTGTCTGGCTCTTCTTTGGGTTATCCCTGGCGCTCTACACATATGCTGCTACGTATGATAATCTACGTAACTGTATTTATGAATACCTGAATAATCTTACTTATTTACAACGATGATTCTTATACCTAAGTGTTGCCAAAGTGTTAAGCTATTTTTCAATTTGATTAACTCAATTTTCGTATTTTTTCGACTGCATCTACATTAGGAGAACTCTGTGTTAATGCATGCACGTCACCTTTCACTTGACTCTTCGAACTGTGTTATTTAGTAATGTGTGCAATGTCAGTTCTCTCGTCTATTGTGACCTTGAAACTTGTCCAGAATTCTTCCTAATTTCGAAAATATGTAGAACTAGAAAGACATAATCTTTGGTAATTATGACGAGGCGATATGAGTGTATATTATTATTGTAGTGGTTCACATGATAAATGTATATTACAGGCATGTAAACGTTCAACAATTTTATCTTGGTAATTTTATTAAACATTTTGAACTTGGTTAATTCTATCTTCATTAATACTCTCAATTATTAATTCAGATTTGTATTCTTGAAACACTAAACTATAGGCTTCAAATCTTTCCTCTTACACATCTGTTTACAATCTTAGTTAAACTAAATCAACACTAGACACAACACTTTCTGCTTATATAAACATTTCTCAAGGGTTTTTATAACAAAAACCTTCCTTGATCTAAGATGATTCTTTATCGCCTTGAGAGAATATATCGTGGATTTATGTTCCAAAGATTCTGCTTCTTTCCGTGTCATAATAAATGATTGTGAATTATTTTCTCTCTACCTAAGAATAATATGAATAGGTTTTCTGGAAGAACAAGACATTGAAATAACTCCCTCTCATATTAATTACATAAAGTTTTCTTTTATATCTTATGGCAATGATACTTAATCTATTTTCTTGGAAAGAATTACGTGGCTCAATGAGAATTATCCCTACATGTGACTTATAAATTCCTTGAATATCATAAACAATTTAAATTAAATGTCCTGTTATTGTGCTGAGTGCTCAATTATCATTAATGTCGTAAAGAACAGTAAAGTTGGATGGTGTTTCCAGTTTGGAAATTCTTTTAAGAGCTGGTTATCTTAATAGGCATCATCTCTGACTCCTGGTGACCTGTTCAAGCACATCTCACCCTATCTCATGTAACCTAGTTCTGTGGGTAACTGTCAGTAAGCACACCCCAAACATCATTACAATGGACACTGCTATCTAACAATGGTAACTAATGTAATTAATGGCATGAACTGCTCACTTCAACCGATTGGAAATCACATATTGATTAGAATGCACTTCAATCTTTCGACAACATTGACCCTCTTGATTTCTTATTGGAACATTGTAAATAAAATGCCACCGTAATTATCATACATGACATAAAATTTGACATATTTAAATATTTACATGTTCTACAATGTGCAGATGCTAACATAAGTTGAGCAAATATTAAGGCCTATTTAAAGAGCTGCTTGGTAAACAAATGTTCTTACTTTTGTTTAGTGATTACATCTAAATTTATTAAGCTGCTCGGTAACTCAAACCTAATAATATGATTATTGCAATTCCGATCATTAATCCTTAGTAACTGTCATATAGTTTATGCTTATATTTGCAAAAATCACTACCCAATAGGGAGCATGGAAAAAATGCAAATTTTAGAAATGGAAGCTGTACTTTTCAGGCATTATTTGTATGGTCACAACAAATTTCTGTGCAAAAATTTCAGATCATTTCATGCCCATTTACCCTGCAGCATGGCGATTGACTTTTCGTCAAATTACACACCGTTGAAAGCAATTAGTTATAACTTATTGATTGTCAGGAAAATAATCAAGTGTACATGGTTTATATAATTTTTGGTTGTGAAGTTTGAATAATCAAATGTACATGAGTTATATCAGTCGTCATCTATTTAATTTTAAACTATTACAACTTATAAGTGAAGTCTTTTTTGGTGCGGAACTTGGGCATCACTTTCCTGGAAAATATTCTTTGCCTTAAATATCCATGTCTTGCCTTCTATCCAGTCACTTCAGTGTAAGCTTCTGTCATCAATTTTATCCCTCTCTCAACAGCTTGAGTGTTGTTTGGCCACTTGGCCACTCCAGCGGAGTCTCGATAATTCTCAGAACCTTTTGAGAAGCAATGAAAGGAGGCTCAGTATTGAGTTCAGTCTTCCAGTCAATCATGGAATGATAGTTCTTTGCTTGCCACTTTAGACTGGGAATCATTACTTTTCTTGAGTTGACAATAGAAGCCTCATTGTCAGTCTCTTCATCTTCACTGTCATCTTCATTATCAGTGTAGATTAACAAGTCTTCGTCAACAGCATCAGCAGAATCTTCTCCCTCCTAAGCAGAGCACTCAGTGCTTTCTTCTGTATGCTGATTCACTTCTCTATTTTTTCTTATCATTGAGAGAGCTTTGTCTCTCACAGTCATGTCTTCATCAGCACACGTACCAAGAAGCAGCTGATCTGTGTGAGAAAAGTAGGAATTTCTTTGGACAATCTTCTTTACTAACTTCTTTTCTTTACTGTTCAGATGTCTCATAAATTGCAGTGACTGGAAGACATTTTTTTGGACCGTGTGTGACATAAGGGTGCAGCTTGATGTGGAACCACATTGGAGCACTGAAGTTTAAAATCACAATGGTGACTCTTTTCAGCGCCTGACTGGGTCTCGATGTTGCCACATACAGCCTAAGGACCCTACTCTGTAAACTATTCCACCTTGCCACACACGGTGGACCTGGTTCAACAGAAGCTAAATCATCATCAACCACCCCTGTGATCTGGCTGGAAAGCAACAACTGGCAGCACAGACATAGGATCCTTGATTTGCTTGCCAGTGGGACCTCTCCATTGCTCAGGATTGGAGGAAGAAAACAACCCGGAAAGACAGCTCATTTCCATGAAGCTGACAGATGAAGCAATGGACCGGATGACCAAACAACATTTCAAGATGATGAATGGCTCCATTGTCAGCCCCGACATTTACGCTGGTTCCGTCACTTCCAACACATACAACAGGCTGCTGAGCTAATTTCTGTTCCACCAGAAATGCATAGATAGTCTTGGCAATCTCCTTTCACCACTATATTTGGACTTTATTTCTTGATCTTCTCATTCTTTATCATTACACGAGTGGAGGTCTTCTTACCATCAAAATACAGTGATGTGATATTTTCCAAGTTTCCTAGCTCATTTTCTTGCCTCTCCATTCGATATTTACGTCTGGCATTTCGTAACTTTTGTGGTTCAATAACTTGACTTTTGTCGTCCTTGGTGATAATACCATAATCCATTAAGGTGGCGGTAGCAATGGCAACTCCAGCATAATCACTGAGAAAGTGCAGAGCACATAGATGCAGTACATAAAAGACTGTGCTGTGTTGCTCAGTAATACAGACACATTAAAAAAATTCAATTACAAGTGCTGTAGGTTAAACCTCAACCAATCAACTTCATATTTGGTGCTGAATCTAAGATGCATATATGGAACAATGCCTGAAGGGTACAGCTTTCGCTAAAATTTCAAGCCCCCTATTACACAATATCCAGTTTGAAGTCAACTAAAATTTTAGGAAATTCTGAGTAAAGAAAGGTTGTGCTTCCTGTTACAAACTCGTCTTCTTAAACTTCTCCAAAGCATGGTAGAGAGTTAAGGTAGTTTATTTTCGTTTAAAAGACGGCCTGTTTACAGTTTCGTAACAAGAAACTGTAATAGTTCAGGATTGCAAAACAAATAACTAAAATTTAAGATCTTTACTAGCACAGGATGTACAGTAAACACTGACCCATCGTGTAGCCGACAGGATTTAAACTTTTATTAAGCGATCCACTAATGTATTAATTGAAAGAAAGATTTTGGATAGATATAATCTTGCCATTAGTGACTAATTTGGTGGAAGAGGCGACGAATATTAATGATATGCCACTAAAGATTTAAAAAAATCATTTCATAAGTATCGACTGTCTTTGTTGATGAGGTAGTGCCATCCGTCGGCGAGAAGGGATTTTATGTGAGAGTTTGACCTCTCATACCATAATGGTCTTGTTTCAGCTGCAAGTTATTTTGTTTTACAGTGTCAGATGCTTTACTTAGATCAATGAAGACGTTCACTGCATATTCATAATTTTCTAGAACAGAATAAACAGTCGAGCATCTTAACGAGAGGATCAGTAGTACTTTTCTCCAGTCTGAAGCCGAACTGGCAGAGGTTAAAACTATTTATTCTGTTAAGTATTAAATGAATATTTTAGTTTATGTATTATCTTTTCGAAGATTTTTGACAATTATGGCGAGTTAGAGATTGGTCTATATTGCTGATTTCAGTTGTGTCTCCGCCATTGATGATTGGAATAACTCGTGCAAGTTTAAGTATATTGTGGAAAGTCTAGGTTTCAAGAGATTTATTAAACAAGGATCTAACGAACTGCAATAGCACATGTGTTGCTTTCTTGTATATCATTTGTGGTACATTCGCTTTATTACCTGATTTGATTTTTCTGTACAGTTATTATTGAAGTTATTCTGTAGAATTTGTCGGAGACAAGTAGAGAGAGTCATAATAACTGCCACTGAACTAATCACTAACCTGAGCATTAAACTTTGGGATTTTGCTGGTAAAGGTAATCCTTATGGTTGAGAAAAAGTCGTTATTTTTTTTTAATTCATAACAGTAGCAACTAATTCTGGTCAACGTTGTAGAAAAAAGGGTTATAACTATGACCATAATTATTAAAGTGGTGGACCGGTAAGCCAGGGGAAGGCCTCGGTCACATGGCCAAACCTCCAACGGCAGGTCATCAGCTGACTAAGACCTGCGTCAGGAAACACTAATCCTGTTTCCTGGCGAACCTTACCTAACTTAATCTTGTCTGTGTTGATTTTTCCCGATACAGAAACTATTAATCTTTTATATTATTAATAACATTCTTGCTATTCATTTTTCGGGAAAAATCATCATTTGTTGAGGAAATTGGTAATTTAGGTGATAATAGTTAAAAAAAAAACCAGCATTTATTATATAATTTTTTTGTTTTTATGTATGTTTTCTAAGGGAAACGATTATATTTTGGGCACATAGGAAAGAATTTTCAGTTTTATAATTTAATTTAAAAACGTAGCCTAACTTAATTCAATATACACTAGCAGTAATATTATCGGTTAGGCTAAGGTGGGTAACATTAAGTTAGAGAATATGAATTAAAATGCCTTTTCTCATAGGCACTAAATTTAAATATTACCTATGCACAATTCACTTAATACTGAGGAATATACATAAACATATCCCAGGGCATAAAATAAATATTGATGTCAATTCCTTCTTCTCATCTGTAATACGCCCACTTTAAGAATTTTATTATTTTTTTATTTTAACAATTTATAGAGAGGGGTTCATTAACCCATTACTACCTGCATTTTAGTCGCCTTTTACGACACACATGTATTATGGTGGTACACATTTACTCCATTTCCTCATGAGGATCGACACCATGCCTAACCCTTCTAGGGTAGGGTAGGTGCCTGAGCCCGAGCCATTAGCTCATAAGGCTGTCATTCCCATTTGCCTCCTTGGGGCGGGGATGGCAGACCAGAGAGGCCTAGCTTGTGGCTAGGCCTGGGAACAGTTGGTCCCAAAGATGAGGAGGTACTTGTGCCTCCTCCCATGGGAGACTTAGGTCTCAGACATTCCCTAAAGAGGGAGCCAAGGCCGGGCCACCACTTGGAAAA
Source organism: Cherax quadricarinatus (assembly GCF_038502225.1). NCBI lineage: Eukaryota > Metazoa > Arthropoda > Malacostraca > Decapoda > Parastacidae > Cherax > Cherax quadricarinatus. Next base: position 13,820,853 of record NC_091381.1, on the reverse strand, counting down.
GGCCCGGGCCGGGAGAATACCGGCTAATCTTTAACTAACTAACTAACTAAATTTCCTCATGGTAGTCACACTCAGATGAGTGTGACTACCAATACAAACACAAGCACAGCAGAAAGTTCAGTGTGAATTGGGTGTAAATTGCAGTAGTAATGGTAGTACTGGCATGATGTACCTGTCATCTTATGTGCGTATAATGCTGAAAGTAAAGGCATCAACAATCCTACATGAGTGTAAAGTAATTAATATGTTTTTGTTTCACGCTCATTTAGCAGGAGGTTAGTACCTCCTCAAGCATGTGTTTCCTGGTGTAGACCTGAAATAACATACTCGAGTGCTAGGAGAGGTGTGTCCCTCAACGTATATATGCTGAGAGTTTATTTTAGTCCCTAATAAAATCCCTAATTTCGGAATTAATGTATTCTTGTCTGTTGATGAATAGGTTATGTGCAGCCTTATTGACCCTTTTGTAGTCGATATCCTTCAGAAACTCTCATAAAATGAAATTATTTTTGGGCTTGTCTGAGTTAGATTAGTGTACATAGAAGAATATGGATTTTTATGACTTGAATTGCTCTTGGAGTGTGAGCAAAGTAACAGTTATGAAGCGATGTAGGGAAACTTATTACCCGGACTTGAATCCTAGAGGTGGGAGTGATTGTTACCTGAAGGAGAGGTGAAGATGTTACAGTTGGCAGTGTCATCTGAACCGTGATGTGAGAGTTCTTCTGACATCGTTTAAGAAAACTATTTTTCTTTATTGCTTAAGAAACCAAGAAACAAGAATTCTTTAGAAGAGAGCAATAGTGGATTATAATATTATTAACAAGGATGTGAGATAACTGGGCATTCTCTCATCATTGCCTTTTAAACTGTTTATTGATGTGATTAATAACATAGCCTCTACTAAAGTGGGATGGAAGTACCACTTTCACAGAGTACATATCATTGCATGTGCAGGTGAAATTGTTCTCTTGTCCAATACAAATGTACATATTGAAAACATTATTCATTAGATTAGGTTAGGTAAGATTGGTAAGGAAATAAGGCAAGTGTTTCCAGACGGGGGTTTTAGACATATTATGACCCTCCTGTAGAATGCTTTTGTTCATCTGACTGAGGACTTCCACTGCTTACCCGTCCATCCCTTTAAATTTTAAGATAATAATGAATAATCATTTATTGTTTTAAAGAAAGGATGAATAATTTAAAGTTACAAAATAATAAAAATAATCGAATCTAATTTGGTTAACATCATCAGTTTAAATTCTTCTAGAAAGATAAATATTTAAGTGATTATATGAAGAGAGATTTGCTAAATAATAAGAAAATGGAAATTAGGCTAAATATGATTAATGTAAAATTTAATTAAATTTTGAAGGGATTAATTTTGACACAGTCTTGTTTGTATTTAAAGCATATTGCATGCCTGATTATGGCTTGCTGCTCTCAAGTAGATTAAAGATTTTAGCTTACAAACATTTTAGCATTTTTAATGTTGCACACAGCTCAGTGAGTGTCGAGGCTATCGGAAGGGTAAGCACCACAGTGCGCTGTGTCCTAACAATGCTAGACCAGCCCAAACTAAGAAGAGCATGCCTCAAGAAAGGACGGAGAGCAAGGAAAAGCCCGAAGTAGTAGCCAATGGGATGAGTACGGCACAAGGGATTGGTCCGAGTGAACGGTTTCAAGGTTCTGTAGCCCTACCAACGGTAGTGGCAGTGGTTGTGAGTGGAAAGAGGTCCGAAACAACCCAATTGTTTTTTTATGCCGGGGCACAAAGGTCCTTGATAACAGAGACACTAGCAGCCAAGTTGAAATTAAGATTGGATAACAAGGTTAACATGATATTGGAGGGGTTTGGTGGCCCGATCCCACGAAGGCCTTATCACATTGTAGATGTCGCAGTTAAATTGGGAGGATATCTCCTACAGATCACAGCCTTGATAGTGCAGCAGCTGCTCGAAATCATGGCTACCAAGGGTCTGGCTGTAACAGCAAAACATTAAGAGGGAGTTAGGCATGAAGCTGGCGGAGCCAGATATTACCACAGATAACGTCAGAGAAGTGGGAATTTTGGTAGGGGCGGACTACATGGACGAATTTGTGCCCACAAGAAGCAGTATCAAGGAGGGCATTGGCCTTAGGTATTGGTTCTTAGGTAATCAGTCCCTCAGTCTGGAGTCGATGTGGTCAGTCCATATCCTGCCTCCACATATTGTAGGAGACAGGATACCGGCTCATTTCCCGGTGACACCTGGGAATGAGGGCCCTGGCTCTACTGCAACTGAGGCAGTGCTAGTGATGCGACTTGGTCTGCGTGAAGACCTATCATAAACTCAAATCGGCATAGTCTACATTGAACTAGTTAATAAACTACGCAATCTGGATGCAGTAGGGATTAAGGGTGATCAACTGCCCCCCGAACACGAAGAGACTTATCAGGATTACTTGAACCATGCACAGTTCATAGACTGCCAGTACTGGGTGCGACTACCTTGGAAACCGGTGCACCCAACTCTGCCCATTAATTTTAAGAAGGCACGTGATCACTTGAACTAGCCGGTGAACAGCCTGACCAAGAAGGGTCTCTTTGGGAAATATAATGATATCATTAAGGAACAGTTGGCCCTCGGATTCATTGACAAAGTACCCTATGCCAGTCCTGGGGAAAATATCCATTATCTTCCACACATGGAAGTCACCAAGGAGTCGAGACCACCCCCATCAGAGTGGTCTTCAAATGTAGTTCACAGGCTAGTCCCCGAGAGCCCTCATTGAACAATGTCTGTTCACAGGGCCATTTCTGACAGAAATTAGCCGATGTGTTACTAAAGTTTAGGACAGAGAAATATTCCTATGCAGTGGATATCAGTAAAGCCTTCTTGCGTATTGGGTTGCGAGGTACCCGAGCAGGGGTACGAAACCTGTAGGTTCAAGGCTGTATTATTTGGTGCCACTAGTTTACCGTTCATGCTGCAGGCTACCATAGACTACCACCTGGTACAGTGTAATAGTCCCCTCAAAGAATTATTGAAGACCCTATTTTATGTAGACAACATGCAGGGTACCACCCCAGACGAGAGACTGTTGATGAACATTTACCGAGAGTCTAATCAGGAGATGCTCTTAGCTAACATGCTATTGATGGAATGGGTAACGAACAACCCCACGTTGCAAAAATGGTGGAGCATGATTATGCGGGCTACACAGTGTCTGCAGTAACATCGGTATTGGGACTGGAATGGGAAATCGAGGATGACAGGCTTAGGATAAAGAGGAAACCCGATGGTGAGGGGAAGCTGACCAGGAGGTCCCTGTTGAGTAAAGTGCAGACCTCCTTTGACCCCTTGGGATTGTTGACCCTTATTACCATTCGAGGGAGAATTCTAGTGCAACGAGCCTGGGAGCTGAACCTAGGTTGGGACGACGCATTGCCAGAAGCTGTTTGTCAGGAGTGGGATATGGTTAGCAAAGATTTAGCAAAACTACATGAGTTTACATTCCCTTAGTTCCTTGGGTACCCTGGGCGAGACTACGATTTGAATGTCTTTTGTGATGCCTCCTCCCGGGTATATGGGACAATAGCATACTTGGTGACCGGGGACCAGGTCAATCTGGTCACCAGCCAAGCACGAGTAAAACACCTAAAGGAGTGCTCAATACCCAAACTAGAGATCACAGCGACGTTGCTGGGAGCAAGACTGGGGAAATATGTAAAGGAAGTGTTGAGTATCCTGAGGGTGACGCATACATACGTGTGGACAGACTCGGAAGTAGCCTTACAGTGGGTCCAGAACGACAGGTCCAAACTTCCCTATGTCAGGAATCGGGTGACAAATACGGGAACTGCAGTCAGTATCTGCAATTTTGAACATGCCAACAGATCAAAATCCAGCTGACCTGATCAGCAGAGGGGTGACACTCAAAAAGTTGGGAAAGAGCGAGATTTGGTTCAAAGGCCCGGACTGGTTACCAGCGAAGGAGGGCTGGCCAAAGCAGAAATTCGAGGAGATAACCAGCAGCATAGTACATTTTGTGGGGGAGCCAGGCACCAAGCTGTTTGACCCCAAACACTACTCCTCCTGGAGGAAACTGATAAGAGTCACAGAAAATGTGTTTCAGTTCATGAGAAAACTGAGTGACAAGGTAGGCAGAAGCCGACAGTTGTCGCTCGTGGATCCCCAAGAGTATGGGATACAGCAGTACCAAAGGGAGAGATTTCCAGAAGTTTTGGAGGTACTGGCGACTTGGCAAACTAACATAACATCTGGACTTGCATCCAGCGGCAACTCAAGGAGCAGTAAGTTTGTCCGCTCATTGGGATTGTTCCTAGATCAGGCTGGTCTGATAAGATGTAGGGGAAGACAGGGGAAGACTACACAGTGCTGAACTCAGTTATGGGGCCAAACATCCCGTGTTACTAGCAAAGGATGGGTGGTTGGCAGAGTTATTGATACACGATGCTCATCATAGGACAATGCATGGAGGGTTTGGAGATACCATTACCTGCCTTCATCATAATTGCTGGGTGTTGAAGGGCCGAGCCGCCATCATAAAAGGAGATAAGGAATTGCACCGTCTGCCGACGGCATGATGGGAGGACCCAACCTTACCCAGGACCATCACCGCTGCCTCAGGAGTGGGTGAATGGTTACAGGCCCTTTGAGACTATAGCCTCTTCAAGGGGGGCTCCTTGCTGTGGTGAAGAGGCTCTTGGTCTGAGGAATCAGACCTGTCGGTCTCCTTCCTCAGACCGAACCTAATTACCCCCCAATCCCCCCCTCCCTATCCCATCCTCCTCATCCTCCCCTTTTTCCTTTCCTCCTCCTCCTCCTCACCCCTCCCTTTTGCCCTTCCTCTTTTTGGCCTTTGGGATTTCTCCCACAGGCGCGCTAGTTCCTAGGTAGGGGAAAGGATACCGGGGTCCATCCCATTCCGTTGAGGTTCTTGGTGGTGGCGTAGTTTGCCGTGGAATCTGGATCGCCTGGGGATGTCCCGATCCCTCTCCGGTACCCCGGAGTAGCTTTGGGTGTCTTTCGGGCGACGGGTGTATCTCTGGAAGCCACCTTTCGGATTCTGGGGGTGGTGGCCGAAGGAGGTATGCTTTGTGGCGGATATCCAGCCGCCCTCTCTTTTGTCCACCGAGGTAGCTCGGCAGATGTGAGGTTGCTATCCCGGATTGCTGGTTTACTGGCATGAAGGGTAGGGTATGGCACGGGTTCCATGCTGCATCTGCGCTACTAGCGGTGCTGAGGTCCTCTTGGGCACGGAGGGAGATTTCTGGCCCTTTCATTCCTCCTGGGAACTATTCCTCCCCGCTCCCCCCTTTTTTAATTCTTTTTTTTCTTTTTATTTTCTTTTCTTCTTTCTTTTTTTTTCTTAAAAACAAAAAGCAAAGGAGTAACCTAACCATGGAGAACCCAATCCATGAACCCACTACCCCCGGGCCCCTTCTTGATACCGCACCCCATTCTGACCCTGCCTTGTTTTTAGACCACTCTTCGGACACTCCTGATGCCCCTGTACCTCTTGCTTGTGCTGTTTCCTCACCTGCTTCAGGTACCGGGGCTTCGACTGACTCCTTCGATTTGTCTGAACTCCGCTCTCCTTTGACTATGCTTCCGGCTTCTCCCTCTATGGTACGGCAATTTTCGAATCGCCTGCCCATTTCACACCGGACCAACTCCGGTCCTACTCCTAAACGCCAACGTCAATCTCCTGATGATGCTCCTTCGTTACCTTCCCATTCTACTCGTAAAAGACCGACACGTTATGCACTCCCTCTCCAGGCTCAGTTTCGGACCACACAATGGACTAATTTTTTTACTTTAAGACCGACTTCTTCTTCTGCCTACCTTTCTGACCATAGTATTGGCAAAGTGCTCCTGCGTCATGTTGGTAGAGATATTTCATTTCATGCTCTCAAGAGCGGTACGCGCATCATCACTGTCCAGAATGCTACCCAAGCTCATGATCTTTTTCTCCTTTCGAATATCGATACTACTCCTATCACTATTGAAAAACATCTTTCTCTCAATTCTTGTAGTGGTACTGTCATTCTGCCCCATACCTTAGCCCAACAGAATTTCCAGTCATGTAGCAATGACATTCTTGAACAGCTGGAACTCCAGGATCTCCCAATCCTCAAAGTAGACACTTATGCCCTTCCTGTCCGTGGGCGGAAACGTTACCCTTGCAATGTGGCTCGTTTAACTTTTGACAGCCGAGAACTCCCGTCCTCTGTATATGTCGCAGGACATCGGTTACAAATTCGAAAGGTGATACCTACACCGCAACAGCGTAGAAATTGCTGGCGTTTTGGTCACCCAGCGAAATATTGCAGATCTATGGCCGAATGCCCAGTCTGTGGTGCCGACTACCATTCTAATACATCTTGCAGTCAACCTCCATCTTGCCTTAATTGTAATGAAGCTCACCCTTCGTACTCCTGCCGTTGCCAGGTCTACTTAAATGAACGTGAAATCCGTTGCCTCAAAGACGCAGAAGGTCCCCCTTATGCTATGGCAGTTACTCATCTCCGCCTCCAAGGGAGACTACCCCGTGTTTCTTATTCTCGTGTTTCAAAACATCCCCCCACTTCTGGGGTCCCATCTTCTGCAGCCTCCTCTGTTGTTACCCCTCCCAGAGCCACTCCGGCATCTAATCCTTTTGATGTCCTTGGCTCTGACGTCCCGACTACAACTCAGTCTGTTCTTACATCTTCGCGTCCTTCCTCACAAGCCCCAGTATCGACAAGACCTCGTACGACACCTAATACCAATCGCCCCTCTACTTCTCAGAAGTCCAAAAAGTCCACATTGCTCAAATCTTCTTTGCTCCTTCCTTCCCTTCTTCCACCTCCACACTTTACCTTTCCAGTCTCTGGGCCTAGTTCTTCCCCTCTCTCTGGCTCTATTACAAGTGTGGAGATTCACCCTCCTCCTCGTACTATACCTTCCACCCCTGTCCCCTCCCAAGTTTCTCCTTCTTCTGCCACCTCCAAGGTTTCTGCCTCTTCTGTCCCCCCCCACCACACTTCATCTCCAGTCCCTTACACTCTTTCCTCCCCCTCTACTTTGGTACAGTCCATTACTGTCCCAATCTTTACTCACCCTCCCCTTTCTATCTCCAATATGGTCTCCCATACATCTTTGAATTCAGAAACACTTGAAGCCATTTCAGAATATATTGCAGAGACTAAACCTTCAATGGACACTGATTCACTTCCTGTTCCTTCTCTTCCCTTTCCTCCATCTTCACAACCCCATTCTTCGCAATGCTCCGCTCCTTCGATGCTTGAACGTCTTCCAATGCCACCACACGTTGACTTTTCTAACCCCTCTAGTCCGTAGGTGCCTTTCCCTATGGATTCCTGGTATTTTCTTTATCGCCAATCATGGCCTATTTACAGTGGAATATCCGCGGCCTCAGGGGTAATCGGGGTGAGCTTCAGATGTTGCTTTCCAGTTTTCCCCTGTTGGTGCTTGCTTACAAGAACCAAAATTACACTCGGCTGTTTTCCAACCTATCTCAGGCTATAATTTATTGTATTCTTCGGATCCTTTCTCAGATGGGACCTTTAATGAAAGTGCCCTTCTTCTACGCAATGATATTCCGTACTGTCAACTATTTGTCCATACCTCGCTGCATTACACTGCAGCCCGTATCCACTTGAATAAGTGGTTTACAATATGTTCTTTATATCTCTCTCCTTCTCGAGCATTTTCTATCCCAGACTTTGCCTTTCTTGTTTCATCCTTACCACCACCACTTGTGTTACTTGGTGATTTTAATGCCCACCATTTCCTCTGGGGGGGGGTCTCATCGTGACTCATGTGGCGTCCAGTTGGAGGCTTTTTTCGCCTTTCACCCCCTCCATGTTTTAAATACGGGTACTCCCACCCATTTTGATCCTCGTACTCATACTCTCTCTTGCATCGATCTATCAGTCTGCTCTTCCTCCACTGCACTAGACTTCACCTGGTCTGTTCTACCGGACTTACATGACAGCGATCATTTTCCAATCATTCTTACTTCTCCTTCCTATTCACCACCTTTCCGTAGCCCTCGCTGGCAATTTGATAGGGCAAATTGGGATCTTTACTCACACCTCACTGCTTTTAGTGAGGTTCCTTCTTCATCCTCCATTGATGAGCTCCTACACCTCTTCTCGACGTCAGTTTATACCGCAGCTTCTCATTCTATACCCCAAACCTCAGGCAGGCATTCTCAGAAGTGCGTGCCTTGGTGGTCTCCTGCTTGTGCTCGTGCAGTACGTTTGAAACGCGCTGCATGGGGCAGGTACCAGTACAATAGAACCACTGAGAGACTTCTTGATTTTAAGCAGAAGCGTGCGATCGCTCGCCGTGTCATCCGTGAAGCTAAACGCACTTGTTGGCGAGACTATGTTTCCACCATCACCTCTGCTTCTTCTATGAGTGCAGCCTGGAAAAAAATGAGGAAATTGAGTGGTAAATACTCTCCTGACCCGGCTCCTGTTCTACGGGTCGCTGGTGTTGATGTAGCAAACCCTCTCGACGTTGCCATTGAACTTGGCACACATCTGGTCCGTATTTCCCGGGGGCTCCATCTATGCCCCTCGTTTCTTTCCTCAAAGTCTGCCAGAGAGTTAGTACCCTTGGACTTTTCTTCTCTCAGAGAAGAACAGTATAATGTGCCTTTTACACTTCAAGAACTAGAGGCAACGCTCTCAGCTTGCCGATCATCGGCAGCTGGGCCTGACGACATTCATATTCGTATGTTACAACATTTACATCGGTCAGCCCTTGTAGTCCTCTTATACCTCTTCAATCTTATTTGGGCACAAGGAGTTCTTCCCCAGCTGTGGAAATCTGCCATTGTTCTCCCTTTCCGCAAACCGGGTACTACAGGACATGATGCCTCCCACTATCGTCCCATCGCTCTTACTAGTGCAGTTTGCAAAGTGATGGAATGTCTCGTAAATCGGCGTTTAATGTGGCATTTAGAGACACACAACAGTCTCTCTGCTAGTCAATATGGCTTTCGTAAGGGTCGTTCTACCATAGACCCCTTACTACGCTTGGATACGTACGTTCGTAATGCCTTTGCGAATAATCACTCAGTTATTGCCATATTTTTTGACCTTGAGAAGGCATATGACACAACTTGGAGGTATAATATTTTGGCCCAGACCCATTCCTTAGGCCTCCGAGGCAATCTACCATCCTTCCTTAAGAACTTTTTAACTCACAGACATTTCCGTGTTCGAGTCAATAATGTTCTTTCCCCGGACTTCGTCCAAGCTGAAGGTGTCCCACAGGGATGTGTTCTAAGCACAACACTTTTTCTCCTTGTTATAAATGATTTGGCCTCTGTTCTTCCACCCAATATTTGGCATCACTCAATGTTGATGACTTCGCTATTGCTTGTGCAGGCGCTGACCGTAGGTTATCCTGGAAACCTCACATTACCTCTCTGAAGGCAACTTGTCACAGCCGGCTAAACCTTCTTAAAATCCTTGCTCATCTTTCCTGGGGAGCTGATCATCGAACTCTGCTTCGCCTACATTCAGCCCTCGTTTTATCGAAACTCGATTATGGTGACCAGATTTATTCCGCGGCCTCTCCTGCTACTCTCTCTAGCCTTAACTCTATCCATCAAGAAGGATTACGTTTGTGCCTTGGTGCTTTTCGCTCTTCTCCTGTTGAGAGCCTCTATGCAGAAGCGAATGTTCCATCCTTGTCTGATCGCCGTGATGCCCATTGCCTTCGCTACTATGTACGCTCTCACGATCTCCACAATCCTTCCATTTATAGAATGGTCACTGATATTAGTAGACATTCTTTATTCGTTCGCCGCCCCTGTTTGCTCCGTCCCTTTTCTCTTCGCCTACATTCACTCTTGTCTTCCCTTCAGTTAACACCTTTATAGATTCATGTAGCATCTCACTTTTCCCTACCCCCCTGGGAAGTTCCAGCTGTACGGGTCTGTTCTTTCTCACTCCCTTGCTCGAAAGCTCAACTGCCTACGGTGGCTTCCCGCTCTCTTTTTCTTGATCACTTCCACTCCCATTCTCATGCCACCGCTGTGTACACAGATGGCTCTAAGTCTTCAAACGGCGTCGGATTCGCAGCAGTGTTTCCGGACAGCGTCGTGTGGGGGCATTTACTATCTTCGGCTAGCATTTTTACTGCTGAACTGTATGCCATTCTTGCAGCACTTATTTGTATCGCATCTATGCCTGTGTCATCATTTGTAGTAGTCTCAGACTCCCTTAGTGCTCTACAGGCTATACGAAAATTTGATACATCTCACCCCCTAGTTCTCCGTATCCAACTTTGGCTACGCCGTATCTCTACGAAGCATAAAGATATTATTTTTTGTTGGGTCCCTGGTCATGTCGACGTACAGGGCAATGAACAGGCAAACACTGCTGCGCCGTCAGCAGTACATGACCTACCAATTTCCTATAGAGGTGTTCCATTTCTGGACTATTTTGCTGCAATAGCTACCCACCTTCACGCCCGTTGGCAACAACGTTGGTCAACTCTGCTTGGTAACAAACTTCATTCTATTAAACCGAGCATAGGTTACTGGCCGTCTTCTTGTCATCAGTGCCGTGGTTGGGAGACCACTCTCTCCCGTCTTCGCATTGGCCACACTCGTCTTACTCACGGGTATCTCATGGAGAGGCACCCTGTACCTCTCTGTGAGCAGTGTCAAGTTCCAGTATCGATTAGCCACATTCTGTTAGATTGCCCTCTCTATCAACGAGCACGCAGAATTTACCTCCAACGCCATCTTCGTTCTACTACTCTCTCTTTACCTTCCCTTCTTGCTGATGGACCCTCCTTTAATCCTGACTCTCTCATTGACTTCTTGACAACGACTGATTTACTCCACAAACTCTGATGATGATACCTTACGCACTCCCCTCAGCCCTTTCTAGCTCAGTCTCTTGCTGCCCTTTACCCTTTCACCATCCACTGCTCCACTGTTATCCATAACCTATTACTCATCCACCTCCCTTTTGCCACCTGATGCCCTCGCTTCCTTCCTGCCCTGCAGCGCTGTATAGCCCTTGTGGCTTAGCGCTTCTTTTTTATTATAATAATAATTTGAGACTATAGGTATAGACTATACGAGGTCTATCACACTGAAGGATCCTGGAGGGCAGAGCGTAGACCATTGAAAGTATACGTCTGCTGTACATCCGGAGTTGGCAGAAGACATGTCAACCGAGACTTTTGTGAAGCTGTTCAGGAAGTTTACAGCTCGGTTCTCTTACCAACAATTGATTATATCGGACCATGGCACAACGGAGAGGTGCGAGAATACCTAACGAAGAATTTCGTGAATGGAATTTCATAGCTCCCAGAGCCCCATGGCAAGGAGGCTTCTATGAGTGCATGGTGGGCACAGTCGAAAGGTGCATCCGTAAGGTCTTGCACAGCAAGAGGGTCAGCACTGATGAGTTACAGACGATCTTGGCTGAGATAGAAACGAGAATTAATAACAGGCCCTTGACCTATCTGCAAAATGTGATTGATGAACAGGAAGCTCTCACCCCTAGTCACATGCTATTTGGAAGGAGGATCGAACCCTTCCCCGCAATTTGAGCCACTCGTACAGGGAGCAAAACTATTATGCGCCAGAAGGACCCCCATCAACGAAGAATTGCACAAGAGTCACAATAAATTGGTGAATGTTCTAGACGAATGGAACCAGGCGTGGCATAATGATTATTTGACAGCTCTGCAAGAACATTTTTATGGGGCCGACCCCGAGGGAAACAAGGTGACCCTGAGTCAAGGGGACCTGGTGCTAGTAAAATCTAAGGCACCCAGGGCATGTTGGCCATTAATAAATAACAAAAAGGCACAATACCGTGACTGGAACGATACACAAATAACCCGCACATAAAAGAGAGAAGCTTACGACGACGTTTCGGTCCGACTTGGACCATTGACAAAGTCACACTAACAGAGGTGGAGCAGGACGGCTACATATAGGCAGGAAGAGGTGGAGGTAGTAGTAGTAGTAGTAGTACAAGAATTGTATATAATACCGACAGGATGAAATGACACATGCACAACACCCGGGCATCCCCACCGTAGACGTTTCGCCATCCAGCCAGCCACTGGATGGCGAAACGTCTACGGTGGGGATGCCCGGGTGTTGTGCATGTGTCATTTCATCCTGTCGGTATTATATACAATTCTTGTACTACTACTACTACTACTACTAATACTACCTCCACCTCTTCCTGACTATATATAGCCGTCCTGCTCCACCTCTGTTAGGGTGACTTTGTCAATGGTCCAAGTCGGACCGAAACGTCGTCGTAAGCTTCTCTCTTTTATGTGCGGGTTATTTGTGTATTGGCCATTAAGTCTGGTGGTGTCGATCCACCCAGATAAGACAGGACGACTAAGGGTGGTGAAGGTAAGAATAAATAGTGTCAAGATCACAAGGCCTATCAGCAAGCTCTTGCTTCTCGAGGTTCATGCGGTGGGACCTGGATGAGAGAAGTTAAACCAGAGTCTGCTCAAGCAGAGTGGCCAGGCGACCCGTCGCATGTCGCTTAAGTTCAGGGCTTGCTGGGGTGCCTTGCAGGAGGCGGACTTGACCTAGACTTAGCGTCTACCTTCGCCGACGGGAGGATGTAGAAATTTATGGGGAGACCAGTAACTTCTACAAGAAAACAGTGAAACCAGTACAATCAATTAACGTTCTCCCACACAGTTAGTTAGGGACTGTACATAATATCTTATATATTTAAACTTCTAGGAAGGTTTAGGTAGGGTTATTAAGTAGTAACTAACCATAGACATTACTAATGTAGTCTTAGGAACCAAAACAAAGTAGGACTAGGCATTTAATACAGGCGAATATTAGCTAGAGAACTGGCGACCCGAAAATTCAAACAAATGTGGGTGTTAGGTAGAGACGCTAACATCAATCGAAGTACAGACACGATAACAAGCAGACCTGCCATGTGAATCAGCACAGACAACCAGCATTCATACATTTGTTCTGGAGAAAACGGCATCTTAAGAAGATTCCTAAAGCACTGGGGATATTAGTCTCTCTTCCAGGCAAACCCGCAGAAAGACTAAGACCTTGGATTCCTACCAGCATAGTTGGCCAACATTTCTGTACAAATGTAGATTGGTATACTGAGTGCGAGGGAACAGAGAATTCGCAACTGAGTTAACCCTTAATTCTTGTATAGTTAGGAATTTCTGTCAAGAGCAGAAGTAACTGGAAATATGTTGTAGAACCACTTGTGAGCCTAGGAGTACTATATTTGGCAGTCTATGTCAACAGCATTTGCCAAGAAGCATCTCGAAAGGGGGCAGTTTGCACAAATATTTCCGAACCTCTCATAGTTCTGGTCATCATTTTGTTCATTTATGTTATATGTTTATATGTTATCATTATTAGCTATATTACAATTTAAGTACATTAAATCACTGATCAATAACAATTTATATTTTTAGTCTTATTAAACAGGAATATGTTTCGTGTATTTTCCAGCAATTCAATGATACATACTATATATATATATATATATATATATATATATATATATATATATATATATATATATATATATATATATATATATATATATATATATATATATATATATATATATATATGTATGTCGTGCCGAATATGTAAAACTGGTCAATTAGCAAGAACTCATCTACAATTAAGTCCTTTCTGAAAATTTCTCTTATACATATAAAGATATATTTTTTTCATTAATGTTAATGTAAAAAATTTTAATTTTGCACCAAAAGAATCTTAGAAAACTTACCTAACCTTATTATAACAAGAACAATTTATTTTAGCCTAACCCAACGAAATATATTTTAAATACGTTTACAGTAATTTAATACTAAACAAACACAGTGAAATATATTTTTTTCGTTAGGTTCAGAATGATTTTGGCGAAATTATTGCATACACAAATTTTCACTTGTCCTAGAGGGCAAGATGAGCGCTGCTATTTAAGCCAAGATCGCAAGTTCTGCCTATTCGGCACGACATATATATATATATATATATATATATATATATATATATATATATATATATATATATATATATATATATATATATATATATATATATATATATATATATTTGCAATTGATATTAGATGTAATGAAATAAAGAATAAGCTGACTACAAAATCATATACTAATTAGAAACATGTTTATTTTACATGGGTGTATGTAATGTGTCGAGTATGGTTAAATTGTACTGCATATTGTGAAATAAAGTAGATTGATTGACTACAACGACTACTACTACTGCTCCTATTACTACATTCGATGGTGCTGGTGCTACCGATCCTGCTTCTCCTTAACTATAACTACAACTAATAGTGATACTACAAAAACTTCTCTGTCTCACCGCAATTCGTAGTCTGTCACCCATGGAGCATAAAAAAAAGAAGCGGAGAGTGACCTCTATATGCGGCATTAGTGTGATGAGAATGAGCGACGGGCAGGTACCATAGTATTCCCTCAGGGACCACATGACGAAGAGGTAAGCCATCTGCTGACACACCAGCAACATCAGCCTCATATACACAGTCATCCTAAAGATCTGCAGAAGTAAGGAAAGGGTTCAGAGAATGAAACATGAAATTCCTGGGGATTTTACTCCCTTCGTCCCTAAAGGTGAAGGATAAAATGGGAAGTGAACACTTTAACGTGCCTTCTCACTGAAATTTCCTATTCCCTAAAACCAGTGACTGAATCTTGAGTAGTAATTCATCAGTAGTAATAAATATACACGTTTATAGAGATGCCACTGATATATCAGATCATTTTTTAATAATTAACGTGCCTTCTCACTGAAATTTCCTATTCCCTAAAACCAGTGACTGAATCTTGAGTAGTAATTCATCAGTAGTAATAAATATACACGTTTATAGAGATGCCACTGATATATCAGATCATTTTTTAATTGAAGCTACAGTGAGAATAAAAGGTAGATGGGATACAAAGAAAATGGAAGCAGCAAGTAAGACTGAAGTGAAGGCTTATAAACTAAAGGAGGAGGCAGTTAGGGTAAGATATAAAAAACTGTTGGAGAACAGATGGGCTAGTGACAATACAGGCAATGGGGTAGAGGATGTATGGGGTAAGTTTAAGAATATAGTGCTAAAGTGTTCAGCTAAAGTTTGTGGTTACAGGAAAGTTTGTGAGGGACAGAAGAAGAGTGACTGGTGGAATGATGATGTAAAGAGAGTAGAAGAAGAAAAAAAGTTAGCTTGTGAGAGGTTTTTACATCTTAGAAGTGATGCAAGGAGGGAGGAGTATATGGAGAGAAAAAGAGAGGTTAAAAGAGTGGTGAAGCAATGTAAAAAGAGAGCAAATTAGAGAGTGGATGAGATGTTATCAACAAATTTTGTTGAAAATAAGAAAAAATTTTTGGACTGAGATTAATAAGTTGAGGAAGCCCAGGGAAAGAATGGACTTGATAGTATAAATAGGAGAGGAGAGTTATTAAATGGAGAGTTAGAGATATCGGGAAGATGGAGGGAATATTTTGAGGAATTGTTAAATATTGATGAAGATAGGGAAGCTGTGATTGCGTGTATAGGGCAAGGAGGAATAGCATCTTATAGGAGTGAGAAAGAACCAGTTGTGAGTGTGGGGGAAGTGCATGGTGCAGTGGGTAAAATGTAAGGGGTTAAAACAGCTGGGATTGATAAGATAAAGATAGAAATGTTAAAAGCAGGTGGGTATATAGTTTTCGAGTGGTTAGCGTTTTTATTTAATAAATGTATGGAAGAGGGTAAGATACCTAGGGATTGGCAGAGAGCATGCATAGTTTCTTTGTATAAAGGCAAAGGGGGCAAAAGAGAGTGCAAAAATTATAGGGGGATAAGTCTATTGAGTATACCTGGTAAAGTGTATGGTAGAGTTATTATTGATAGAATTATGAGTACTATGGAGAGCAGGATAGCGGATGAACAAGGAGGTGTTAGGAAGGGTAGGGGGTGTGTGGACCAAGTGTTTAGAGTGAAACACATAGGTGAACAGTATTTGGATAAGGGTAAAGAGGTTTTTGTGGCATTTATGGATTGGAAAAAGGTATATGATAGGGTGGATAGAGGGGCAATGTGGCAGATGTTGCAAATGTATGGAATAGGAGGTATGTTATTGAAGGCACTGAAAAGTTTTTATTAGGATAATGAGGCTCAGGTAAAAGTATGCCTTAGGTAGGGATGTGTGGTTATTCAATATATTTATAGATGGAATTGTAAGGGAAGTGAATGCTCGGGCGTTGGCAAGAGGTGTGGGGTTAACAGATAAAGAAGGTAACACAAAGTGGGAGTTGTCATAGTTGCTCTTTGCTGATGACACTGTGCTTTTGGGAGAGTCTGAAGAGAAGTTGCAGAGATTGGTTGATGAGTTTGGTAAGGTATGAAAAAGAAGGAAGTTAAAAATGAATATAGGAGAGTAAGGTGATGAGGATAACAAAAAAAATTAGGTAACGGAGGATTGGATATCAGATTGGAGGGAGAGAGTATGGAGGAGGTGAATACATTCATATATTTGGGAGTGGACGTGTCAGGAAATGAGTCTATGAAGGATGAGGTGAATCATAGAACTGGCGAGTGAGAAAAGGTGAGTGGTGCACTGAGGAGTCTGTGGAGACAAAGAACTTTATCCATGAAAGCAAAGAGGGATTATATGAGAGTATAGTTATACCAACACACTTGTATGGGTGTGAAGCATGGGCTGTGAAAGTTGCAAAAAGGAGAAGGCTGCAGACAGTGGAGATGTCATGTCTGAGGGCAATGTGTGGTGTGAATATATTATAGAAAATCCGTAGTTTGGAGATTATGAGGAGGTGTGGGATTATGAAAACTATTATCCAGAGGGCTGAGAAGGGGTTATTGAGATGGTTTGGACATGTAGAAAGAATGGAGCGATATTGAATGACTTTGAGAGTATACAAAACTGTAGCTGAAGTAAGGCAGGGTAGGGGTAAAGGAGGTTTTGTATCTGAGGGTGCTTGGACTTCCAGCAAGCATGCTTGAGCATGTTAGACAGGAGTGAATGGAAACAAATGTTTTTTAGGACTTGACGTGCTGTTGCAGTGCAAGTAAGGTAACATTTATAAAGGGATTCAGGGCAACTGGACTTGAGTCCTGGAGATGGAAAGTACAGTGTCTTCACTCTGAAGGAGGAGTGTTAATGTTGCAGCAGTATAACTGTAATGTAGGAATGCCTCTGGCAAGACAGCGATGAACTGAATGATGATGAAAGTTTTTCTTTCTCGAGCCACTCTGCCTTTGTGGGAAACGGACGATGTGTTAATAAATAAATAAATAAATAAATGTATATATATATATATATATATATATATATATATATATATATATGTATGTATATATATATATGTATGGATATATATATATATATATATATGTATGTATATATATATATGCATGTATATATATATATATGTATGTATATATATACATATATATATATATATATATATATATATATATATATATATATATATATATATATATATATATATATATATATACATATATATGTATATATATATATATATATATATATATATATGTGTACTCACCTAGTTGTACTCACCTAGTTGAGGTTGCGGGGGTCGAGTCCGAGCTCCTGGCCCCGCCTCTTCACTGATCGCTACTAGGTCACTCTCCCTGAGCCGTGAGCTTTATCATACCTCTGCTTAAAGCTATGTATGGATCCTGCCTCCACTACATCGCTTCCCAAACTATTCCACTTACTGACTACTCTGTGGCTGAAGAAATACTTCCTAACATCCCTGTGATTCATCTGTGTCTTCAGCTTCCAACTGTGTCCCCTTGTTACTGTGTCCAATCTCTGGAACATCCTGTCTTTGTCCACCATGTCAATTCCTCTCAGTATTTTGTATGTCGTTATCATGTCCCCCCTATCTCTCCTGTCCTCCAGTGTCGTCAGGTTGATTTCCCTTAACCTCTCCTCGTAGGACATACCTCTTAGCTCTGGGACTAGTCTTGTTGCAAACCTTTGCACTTTCTCTAGTTTCTTTACGTGCTTGGCTAGGTGTGGGTTCCAAACTGGTGCTGCATACTCCAATATGGGCCTAACGTATACGGTGTACAGGGTCCTGAACGATTCCTTATTAAGATGTCGGAATGCTGTTCTGAGGTTTGCTAGGCGCCCATATGCTGCAGCAGTTATTTGGTTGATGTGCGCTTCAGGAGATGTGCCTGGTGTTATACTCACCCCAAGATCTTTTTCCTTGAGTGAGGTTTGTAGTCTCTGACCCCCTAGACTGTACTCCGTCTGCGGCCTTCTTTGCCCTTCCCCAATCTTCATGACTTTGCACTTGGTGGGATTGAACTCCAGGAGCCAATTGCTGGACCAGGTCTGCAGCCTGTCCAGATCCCTTTGTAGTTCTGCCTGGTCTTCGATCGAGTGTATTCTTCTCACCAACTTCACGTCATCTGCAAACAGGGACACCTCAGAGTCTATTCCTTCCGTCATGTCGTTCACAAATACCAGAAACAGCACTGGTCCTAGGACTGACCCCTGCGGGACCCCGCTGGTCACAGGTGCCCACTCTGACACCTCGCCACGTACCATGACTCGCTGCTGTCTTCCTGACAAGTATTCCCTGATCCATTGTAGTGCCTTCCCTGTTATCCCTGCTTGGTCCTCCAGTTTTTGCACCAATCTCTTGTGTGGAACTGTGTCAAACGCCTTCTTGCAGTCCAAGAAAATGCAATCCACCCACCCCTCTCTCTCTTGTCTTACTGCTGTCACCATGTCATAGAACTCCAGTAGGTTTGTGACACAGGATTTCCCGTCCCTGAAACCATGCTGGCTGCTGTTGATGAGATCATTCCTTTCTAGGTGTTCCACCACTCTTCTCCTGATAATCTTCTCCATGATTTTGCATACTATACATGTCAGTGACACTGGTCTGTAGTTTAATGCTTCATGTCTGTCTCCTTTTTTAAAGATTGGGACTACATTTGCTGTCTTCCATGCCTCAGGCAATCTCCCTGTTTCGATACCCATGGGGAGATGTTATCTGGCCCCATTGCCTTTGAGGTATCTAGCTCACTCAGAAGCCTCTTCACTTCTTCCTCGGTTGTGTGCACTGTGTCCAGCACTTGGTGGTGTGCCCCACCTCTCCGTCTTTCTGGAGTCCCTTCTGTCTCCTCTGTGAACACTTCTTTGAATCTCTTGTTGAGTTCTTCACATACTTCACGGTCATTTCCTGTTGTCTCTCCTCCTTCCTTCCTTAGCCTGATTACCTGGTCCTTGACTGTTGTTTTCCTCCTGATGTGGCTGTACAACAGTTTCGGGTCAGATTTGGCTTTCGCTGCTATGTCATTTTCATATTGTCTTTGGGCCTCCCTTCTTATCTGTGCATATTCGTTTCTGGCTCTACGACTGTTCTCCTTATTCTCCTGGGTCCTTTGCCTTCTATATTTCTTCCATTCCCTAGCACACTTGGTTTTTGCCTCCCTGCACCTTTGGGTAAACCATGGGCTCATCCTGGCTTTTTCATTACTCCTGTTACCCTTGGGTACAAACCTCTCCTCAGCCTCCTTGCATTTTGTTGCTACATATTCCATCATCTCATTAACTGGCTTCCCTGCCAGTTCTCTGTCCCACTGAACCCCGTTCAGGTAGTTCCTCATTCCTGTGTAGTCCCCTTTCTTGTAGTTTGGCTTCATTCGTCCTGGCCTTCCTGCTTCTCCCTCCACTTGTAGCTCTACTGTGTATTTGAAGCTTAAAACCACATGGTCACTGGCCCCAAGGGGTCTTTCATATGTGATGTCCTCGATATCTGCACTACTGAAGGTGAATACTAAGTCCAGCTTTGCTGGTTCATCCTCTCCTCTCTCTCTTGTAGTGTCCCTTACGTGTTGGTACATGAAGTTCTCCAGTACCACCTCCATCATCTTAGCCCTCCATGTATCTTGGCCCCCATGTGGGTCCAAGTTCTCCCAATCGATCTCCTTGTGGTTAAAGTCACCCATGATCAGGAGCTTTGCCCTGCATGCATGAGCTCTTCTGGCCACTCTAGCCAGTGTGTCAACCATCGCTCTATTCCTCTCGTCGTACTCTTGCCTTGGCCTCCTGCTGTTCTGTGGTGGGTTATACATCACTGCTATTACCACCTTGGGACCTCCAGAGTGAAGTGTTCCCACTATGTAATCACTTTCTTCTCCGCTATCTCCTCTCTCCAGCTCATCAAAATTCCAGCGATTTTTGATCAGCAACGCCACTCCTCCACCCCCCCTGTTCCCTCTGTCTTTCCTCAGGATTTGGTATCCCGTTGGAAAGATGGCATCTGTTATCATACCTGTAAGCTTGGTTTCTGTGAGAGCTATGATGTGTGTGTGTGTGTGTGTCTGTGTGTGTGTGTGTGTGTGTGTGTGTGTGTGTGTGTGTATTTAGATATTTGGGAGAGGTCGTATCAGCGTCAGAGTGGTGCACCGAGGAGCCTGTGGAGACAAAGAACTTTCTTTATCCATGAAAGCAAAGAAGGAAATATAAGAGAGTATAGTTATACCAATGGTCTTGCATGGGTGTGAGGCATGGGTTGTGAATGTTGCAACAAGGAGAAGGCTGGAGGCAGTGGAGATGTCATGTTTGAAGGCAATGTGATATAATGAATATAATGAATATAATGCAGAGAATCTGTAGTTTGGAGATAGGAGGAGGTGTGGGAAGGGACATGTATAAAGAATGAAATGGAATAGAATGACTTCGACAGTGTAAAAATCTGTAGTGGATGGAAGGCGTGATAGGGGTTAGCCTAGAAAATGTTGGAGGGAGGGGGTAAAGGATGTTTTTTGTGTGAAGGGCTTGGACTTCCAGCAAGCGTGCCTGAGCGTGTTAGAAAGGAGCTAATGGAGACAAGTGGTTTTCAGGACTTGACATGCTGTTGAAGTGATTCCAAGAGATGGGAAGTACAGTGCCGGCACTCTGAAGCAAGTGTGTTAATGTTGCAGTTTTATAACTGTAGCGTAAGCATGCCTCTGGGAAGACAGTGATGGAGTGAATGGTGATGAAAGTTTTTCTTTTTTGGGCCACGCTGCCTTGGTGGGAAACAGACGATGGGTTAAAAATAATATATATATATATTTATATATATATATGTATATATATATATATATATATATATATATATATTTATATATATATATATATATATATATATATATATATATATATATATATATATATATATTTATATATATATATATATTTACAAACGTTAAACCTCAGGTCGAACGAGATTCGAACCTTCGCACCTTGGAACAAGGTATGCAGTGCTCTACCATTGTACTACACTGGTCCAATACCTTGGCGCCCAGCTGACGCTAGACGTTTTGGTCCAAGACAGCCAGCTTTCAGGCAGGTGGCTTTCAGCTTTTCATCTCATCTCTTGCATGCATCGACAAACGAGAGATTTTTACAATGTTTGATTAGGCTAAATTAAATTATGCTTGTTTTAATAAGGTTAGGTAAGATAGGTAAGTTCGAGCATAAGTTCGAGCCTGTTAACTTTGAATCAGAGCCATCAGTACTTTACCAAAGAGCCATTCCCCAGAATATTGGGTAACACCGTCTGGCTATGACCAAGCACCCATACTTATGTGGGGTTTGGCTTCATGATGAAGTACTGTGAACTGTTATACAGAGTTAAGTGGTTCGAATCCTGCTGTAGACGTAGAGACAATGTTTATAAATGTGAGGGAAAAGTTCAATAGATAGGAGTAGCGAGGGAGTATATAGTAACAATAGTTTCATTGCCGGCTACTTGTTAAGGTAGGGTAAGTCAAGCTCCCGCTATTCCCGCCTTTTTCCCCCACTCCGAAAGTGATAGTTTGATTGCCGGCTGCTTGTTAAGGTAGGGTCAGTCTAGCTCCCACTATCCCTTCCCCTCCTTCTCCCCCCCCCCCCCGAAAGGTGACGTGTGGGGCTCCAGTCCAAACAGTAATCACTAGACTCACAGCTCCCAGCACTACTCTTGGATGACAGAGAGGGTCACCTGCCAGTCAACGAGTAGAATTGATGGAGATGGACTAACGTCCTAAGACTTCCCTTTTTTGGATTTAATTACCTGTGCACCTGTATGAAATTGCATGACGTAACCCCTCATCATTGCAGCGGTAAAGAACCTGCTTTCCTGTCATCGGGATAGAATACTCAAGGCTATACTGTGAAGAACTAGCCAGTGGTGGTCACCAACACCTGCGACCCCCCCCCCATCATCGGCAACGGCTACGATTTCAACAAGCAGTGTCACCAACACCAGACACCCAAGTTTTATATTAGCGGTGAATTCATTTATCATTCATATTTTTCATTTTTCATTTTCTTTAATGTAGGATTAATATTTCATATTTAAGTGTTTTATATTTTATATTTTCTACATAATAAAGTGTTTATGTTTGTCTGTTATTATTTCTTTTTCTATTCATTAATTTTCCTGAGGAGGAGCCAGCCTTGGTATTACTGTCTGAAGTTGTTACAGGGCTGAGTAACCCTTCACAATAAATAATTTCTCCTGTTTGCGAATTGTTAAGCATTTTATATTTTTCTCAATGTTCACTGCATGTTATGAAACTTTGAAAACAAGCCTGGTGCCCCGGGGTATTAGGTAACACCGTCTAGCTTCGGTTAGGTGCCCATACTTATCTGAGGTCTGGCTCTGTGGTAAAGTACTGTGGACTCTAATACATGTATACATGTATATATGCAATAAGATCACAGAAAACAGGTGGTTTCAGAATATGCAAAACAACCACTGTGAAAGAATAGTTAAATTCCAAGCGCGTTCATGACTTCTCGCATTATCAAGGAACTATTAAAACAATACATCAAAGGAAGGCATATAGAGGTCGAGACCACACCTCACCACCGTATCCAACAACAAAGCAAACACCTGATGTGCGACGACATCCGACTCGTAAGGAAGGAACACTGCAGCAGGCCTGTTTGCCCCAACTAGGCAGGTCCTCACGACATCCCACTAACAAAGCAGTCTACCCAAGAAATAAGAGTTACTATCTGATCAATGTATTATTAAATTCTACCCAAATTTTATTAATTATAAATGAATCTAATTTATATAAACCAAAAGAAATATTCATATTATTTTCAAAACTGCTTTTTATGAAACAAGATTCAATTATATTCCTGTCGACCATGGACTTGCTTGATACTACTTTCTCAACATTTTGAAAATCAATTGGATGGTTAAAATCTCTGACATGAATAAATAGAGCATTGGAATCTTGTCCAGTTTTAATGCTATGTTTATATTGTTTTAATCTTAGTTCGAGGCTTTTACCAGTATGACCGTAATAAACTTTATCGCAAATTTTACAAGGAATCTTATAGACACATCCATCAGCATTTTGGGGGGAATTCTTTATCAAAAGTTTTTTACTGTATCAAGATTTTTAAATACAATTTTGATATTAAAAGTCTTAAGAAGAGAAGATATATCAACCATGTTTTCATGGTAAGGGAGAACCAACATATTTTTAGTTGAATAAGGCTGGTTGTCCCTTTTTGGATTGTAAAAAGTATTTATAGCAATCTTAAAAGATTTATTAATTACGTTTCTTGGGCATT
Organism: Cherax quadricarinatus; assembly: GCF_038502225.1. Classification (NCBI taxonomy): domain Eukaryota; kingdom Metazoa; phylum Arthropoda; class Malacostraca; order Decapoda; family Parastacidae; genus Cherax; species Cherax quadricarinatus. The sequence continues at coordinate 13,797,190 of NC_091381.1, read as the reverse complement.
TCAGATCATTAGCTATTTCATAAATTTTGGATATTTCTTCAAGTGTGAACTCTGGACTACAAATACGCAAAGCTCTCAGAAACATTGATGAGAAAACAGACAGTTCAACTCTATCTTGATGTGAAGAATAATAGTGGACATAGGAACAATTATTTGTAGGTTTTCTATAAATTTTAAGTTTGAATTCATTATTGCCCTTAATAATTAAAACATCTTGAAAAGGCAATGAGTTATTTTCCTCAAACTCAACAGTAAAGTAAATAGAATGGGCTAAGCTATTTAATTTAATTTAGGCTTTCGACAGAAAATATCACCAACATATCTGAACCATTTAGGGGTGATTAGCGTTAACACATGAACTTTTTTATTTTTCGTTCGATTTCTTTCTTTTTTTTTTTTGTACGTAAAGAAGCACCTTTCAATAGTAATGTGACCAAGTTTCAATAAGATAGCTCAAAAAACAACTGAGAAAAAAATTATTTACTAATAATCATACATATTAAACAGTAACTTCGTAATGGGACTTGGAGAAGCTGTTTTGGCATTATCTACGCATAAAACAATGCTAAACTGTATTTTCAATGATTATCCTTTCTGTAATTTATCCTTTCTTCATTCTTAAAAAAAATAAAGTTTGTATGGTTTTGACATTCAGCCAAACATCTGACTTTTGCCCTCACAAAAATCAAAAACAAATTATGATATCTCAAAAAGCTAACCACTAGCTTGTAAAACAATCTTTCCTTTATGTTCTCTGTGAATTTCATTACATTCCTGCTATTATTAACGAATTTAGTGGCTCATATATGTGAATAACTTACTTCCGAGATAATCCGCGAAACAGCCGGACCACCGATTTTTTTTTTTTTTTCGAGAAAATAACATTTTTCTCTGTCTTATACTGCATTACGAGTGTATATCATAGTTACCCATGTTCGTTTTCTTTAATATAAGGACCCTGGAGGTGAAAGAAAGAGAATGGAAGCCCCTCTCTGAGAATGGGACTCTATTATTCCCGATGGAGCGCTCTGAGAATATGCCATATATTATTCATTCTGGAGTATTTACCATATTTCTTTGTTATTTATATTGTTTATTATGTCATATTAGATCAATTGTGATAGATAAATAAGCCGTAGAAGCTATAATAGCGTTATTTTGAGCCATATTCCCCGGCCACCCCGAGACTGGAATTTTCCATGACGTCAGCAAAATGGTGTCGGGAGGTTCCTGGTTGGTTGGAACTCTACGTATAAGTATGGTATGGTATGTTTGCAATCGTGTCATTACGATTTCTCGAGTCATGTTGACGGCAGTGAAGGGACTTGAGCTAGAGTTCGTCACGGCCACGCTAGCTGGAGATTCGTCTGTAAAAACTTGCATTTGTGGTCACAGAGGTGCCTGTGCTAACCTTCCTATGGTGTAGAAATATACCTAGTTGAATGAATCTTATTGTGGCTAGCTGGTCTTGTGGCTAACGCGACGGGCTGGAGTTTTGAGACTCTATGACCGCGGGTTCAATCCCGGCCGGGGGTATGGTTTCTACGTATAAGTCCCACCCACTGTATTATGATGCCAAATCGTCAATTATTATCTTAGAAAGAATAATACAATAAATACACGAAAAAAACGGAAAAAAACAAAAAAAATTGACGACAGGTGAGCACACCTGCCGCGGGTGGTGACGTCACCCTAGGTGTTTTAAATGACCATAATTCCTTGTAGGAATGTCGTAGAAAAATGATTCTGGTACCATTGTGTTGCCAGAGAGTTAAGCTATTTTTCTATAAGATTAACTCAGTTTGTGAATTTTTCGACAATTTTTCGTTCGCACTGAGTAGGTGCTAATTACCCCTTTAGCTTTATTAGAGAGGACTGTGTTAAGCAATCTTGTTTCAAAAAATTCCATGTATAGGTTACTAAGAACAGGTGAAAGAGGATTTCCCATTGCCATAACAAAATTCTGAGAGTAAAGCTTATCGTTAAATACAGATTTTGCATCAACAATGCCATGATTAATAAGTTTAATGATATTAGATAAAAATACAACTTCTGCTCTAGGTTTTGGTCTAAGTTTTGCAACTTCAAAAAACTTAATAATGTTGAAAATGCAAAAGCCTTTTTTAACTTTGGAAAATCTTCTTAACTAACCAATCACCAGCAGGGAAGCTACAACCCTTGCAACTGCACCACTATCTGCTGCACAACCCACCGCCACTGAGGCTGACCCAAAGGACCTACCTGGCTCCACCGTTACCCCGTGCGAGACAGCCACTGGGCAGCAAGCCCAATTACAGTACATATCCTTCCATGTACAAGAACCACTATCCTCCGTGTCTGCAGCCGGTGGGACTGACGACTCAACATGCCAAGGAAACGTAGATTCTGACGAGCCCCTGACGTCAGACGATTGCTAACAGCATAGAGGAGGACCTATTCTCCTCCCAGAAAACCACCCAAGACTACAATCCCCGTTCCTCTCGCAAGTCCAACAGAAAGCACACACAACTGCCAAGCGACTGCACTAACCAGACACCCATCCTCTGTTCACAGCAACACCGCTAAACACCTTAAATAATGGGGATCACGATTCTGCAAATCAACATCCAACACTTCTTCAACAGCCGCTACCTCCTCGAAATAGAGCTCTGTAACCACATTCCTGACATTATCCTTCTAAACCAAACAGCAGCCAGACCTGACCAACATATAAAGCTACGTGGGTGCACAACTCTCGAGAAATCCAGAGGGCCCCAGAGTGAGGTGGCCATCATAGTGAATTTCGCAACATACATGACGACGAGGACAACATCCTAGCAACAGAAGTGTCAACATCACACGGGCAACTTATAGTGGGGACAGGGTACTTTCCTTTCAGACAACCATACATTGAATCTATTCCCTTACACCGACTGCTCAGTAGAAATGCTCCTACCGCTTTAGCAGGGGACTTCAACGCCCACCACCCCGCTCTCTTCAACTGTGGTGCCGCCCATCCCCAAGGGGACTACAAGGGGAAACAACTATTCAACATAATGGCAGCAAAAGTCATAACATTTCAAGGCCCATTCTTTAAGTCATTCGTGGGCCACCACCCAGGAACACAGGACGTATTACTTACCAACAGAGACTGTGACCTGTTCCACTGCAGAGTCTCCCCAGGTGGTGACGTCGGTTCAGACCACATCCCCGTCATAATCAAGATCCAATCCTCACCGTTCCGGACACCCACCCTCCCCAGATCTAACCTGAAAACACTAGGCTTTGACCCCTACAGGGCCTTCTTAGGAAATGAACAAACTATATCACTTGAAGACCATACCTTCACTGCAATAGATGGGGCAGTTAACTCCCTCCGTGCCAGAATCAATGAGGCCACACAAGCATGCTGCGCACTAACAGCTTCCAGGATCTACCAACAATACAAACCAACCAGGGAAATTAAGGACAGAATGAATAACTACCAAACTGAGTGTAGTAGACACTACCACAGAGGGCAGCCAACCCGGAAAGTACTAGTAAGAATGAGGAGAGATCTAATCGCCCTAATAACCCAACATAAGAGATTTATGGAAATATCTGGTACACCAAACAAACCAGTATAAGCGCCACCCAGACCAATTCTGGAGTAAGATCTATAGACTCCTAGGGGCTAAACACACTCCCACTCAACACCTTACACACTCCTTCACCGACGAAGACGGCGAGGAAGTGACTACCCTGCTCGAAGACCCACAAGATCAAGCTAAGCTGATGAGAGAAGTATGGGAAAACATTTTCTCACACAATGACAGCAGAAAATTTAACAATAACCACTACCAGTGGGTCAACCAATCGCTAGACGAAAATCTGGAAGACCTCCACCCTATACCATCAATTGGCACATTTTCTCTCGAAAACGAACACCCTCTAACCAGGGAAATGTCCCAAGTCATTGGCACGCATGAGAAACACAGCACCTGGCCCATCAGGCATAACAGCTAAACAATTAAAGCACCTTCCCCGTAACTGCAAGATGTCACTGGTGAATGTCTTCAATGCCATCTTGGCATCAAGACATTTCCCAGTGGCATTTACGACGGCAAGGATGAACTTCATCGCCACACCCAACAAGGACAACCGAAACTCTGAGAACTACGGGCCCATCTCCTTACTCGAAGTCACGAGCAGTCTTCGAAAGAATAATCTCAAACAGACTGAACTACTACATGGAATTCAACCGCCTATTCTCTGAAAGGCAGTTCAGCTTCAGGTCCCACTGCAGCACACAACATGCGATAAATATCATCTCTGATGCCGTGACCAGCCTGAGAAAGTAAGGGAACCTGGCCCTGACTGCAACTAGGGACATACACAAGGTCTTCGACAGCCTGTCGCATGACGGACTCATTTTCAAACTTGCAGACCTCCCAGATCACAACTTTACCTTTCTCAAGATTATACACAACTTCTTAACAGGTAGAAGTATCATTCCCACCTTCCATGGTACTGCAACAACACCCTTCACGCCGACATCTGGAGTACCACAAGGCTCTTGCTTCAGCCCCATACTCTTCAATATATATGTCAACGACCTCCCCCAGCCTGAACACAATGATACCATCATCACCCAGTTTGCAGACGATGTTATCCATGTAGTTTCTTCAACTCCCATCGCTGGTGCAAACAAACGTAGGAGAGCAATAGAGAAAATGAACGAAGAACTAAGGAGAACAGCTAAGTGGGAGAAAAAATGGAGAATCACAATCAACCCAGATAAAGTCCTCATCAGCACCATCGTCTGTTTAGCATCAACCATAGAAGACAAAGGGGGCATTTCCATCAGAGGTACACGAATCGCTATCAGTAATCCAAAACAAGATCCTAGGGTATGAGATCGAAAGAATACTCCACTCTACATCCCACATAACCAAAAAAGTGAACCTAGCAAAAGTCCGCCTCGGCCAACTTTTCCGATTCAATACAGCCCCCTCCCACATCAAGAAACACCTGTACATGATGATGATCACACCTCTGCTATCCATGTCACTAACAACTAAAACCAAGATGCTAAAACTCTAAAGAGTCCAAAACAGAGCCAACAGAGAATCTCTGCAATTAACGTCAGGCTAGACAAACTAAAGAAGAGACAACTATATGACATGCAGGAACTCTACGTACCCAACAGAGAGAACCCACTCCAACCATCGAACACGACCGACTACACCATCAACACCCCCCTTCCACAGAACCCAAAGAATGACCCTCCAACAAAGACTCCGACGCTTCATACACAAAGAGAACTTTCCTCGACCAAGAATCCTGAGTGACCTCCCCGAAGAATGGATACCACCAGAATCATTCTACGTCCAATAACATGGATTAATGCCCCCCAATTTTGGGTGACCCACTTCTGTCAATCAACACCATGTAACACCTTGTAACACCTGCAACCATCCTACAGCAGGACACTACCTCAGAAACTGCTTAGTCAACCTACTCCAGGTAAGGAACCAACCTCCATCAAACGACCTGCAACTACCATCTGCAGCTGCAGTCTTACGACCGACCTCTTGCGCAAAAAAAAGGCAATTGTAAATAGTATACAGCCTTCCATTTCAGTGGCATACCGGTATACAGCTGGTATAGCGGTGTGCAGTTGATGGGCAGGAGGTATACCTATCTTATGAATTCAACTTTTTCACGAATAACACAACATACATGCACACGTATTTAAATTGCACCAACGTAGATAGGTCACTTACTATTAAAAGCCCACCTCCCTCTCCACCCTCCTAAACCTTTCCCACATTCCATAATTATTCATCCTTCTTCCTTCCCCATCTTACCAAAGCTCTGGTCAGAACCTCGCACCTCGCATGTGTATGTGTGTGTGTATAGGAGTGTGTACTCACCTAGTTGTACTCACCTAGTTGAGGTTGCAGGGGTCGAGTCCGAGCTCCTGGCCCCGCCTCTTCACTGATCGCTACTAGGTCACTCTCCCTGAACCGTGAGCTTTATCTTACCTCTGCTTAAAGCTATGTATGGATCCTGCCTCCACTACATCGCTTCCCAAACTATTCCACTTACTGACTACTCTGTGGCTGAAGAAATACTTCCTAACATCCCTGTGATTCATCTGTGTCTTCAACTTCCAACTGTGTCCCCTTGTTACTGTGTCCAATCTCTGGAACATTCTGTCTTTGTCCACCTTGTCAATTCCTCTCAGTATTTTGTATGTCGTTATCATGTCCCCCCTATCTCTCCTGTCCTCCAGTGTCGTCAGGTTGATTTCCCTTAACCTCTTCTCGTAGGACATACCTTTTAGTTCTGGGACTAGTCTTGTTGCAAACCTTTGCACTTTCTCTAGTTTCTTTACGTGCTTGGCTAGGTGTGGGTTCCAAACTGGTGCCGCATACTCCAATATGGGCCTAACGTACACGGTGTACAGGGTCCTGAACGATTCCTTATTAAGATGTCGGAATGCTGTTCTGAGGTTTGCTAGGCGCCCATATGCTGCAGCAGTTACTTGATTGATGTGCGCTTCAGGAGATGTGCCTGGTGTTATACTCACCCCAAGATGTTTTCCCTTGAGTGAGGTTTGTAGTCTCTGGCCCCCTAGACTGTACTCCGTCTGCGGTCTTCTTTGCCCTTCCCCAATCTTCATGACTTTGCACTTGGTGGGATTGAACTCCAGTAGCCAATTACTGGACCAGGTCTGCAGCCTGTCCAGATCCCTTTGTAGTTCTGCCTGGTCTTCGATCGAATGAATTCTTCTCATCAACTTCACATCATCTGCAAACAGGGACACCTCAGAGTCTATTCCTTCCGTCATGTCATTCACAAATACCAGAACCAGCACTGGTCCTAGGACTGATCCCTGTGGCACCCCGCTCATTACCGGCTCCCACTCTGACACATCGCCACGTACCATGACTCGCTGTTGTCTTCCTGACAGGTATTCCCTGATCCACTGTAGCCCCTTCCCTGTTATCCCAGCCTTGTCCATCCAGCTTCGGCACTAATCTCTTGTGTGGAACCGTGTCAAACACCTTACAGTGCAAGAAAATGCAAGCTACACACCCCTCTCTCACTTGTCATACTGCAGTCACCCTGTCATAAAACTCCAGCAGGTTTGTGACACAGGATTTCCCGTCCCTGAAATCGTGCTGGCCGTCGTTGATAAGCTCATTCCTTTCTAGGTGCTCCACCACTCTTCTCCTGATAATTTTTTCCATGACTTTGCATACTATACATGTCAGTGACACTGGTTTGTAGTTTAATGCTTCGTGTCTGTCTCCTTTTTTTACAAATTGGGACCAGATTTGCTGTCTTCCATACTTACGTTAGTCGTCCTGTTTCGATACATGTGTTGAAGATGGTTGTTAGTGGTACACAAAGCGCCTCTGCTCCCTCTCTCAGGGCCCATGGAGAGATGTTATCTGGCCCAATTGCCTTTGAGGTATCTAACTCGCTTAACAGCCTCTTCATTTCTTCCTCAGTTGTATATATATTGTGTCCAACACTTGCTGGTGCACCCCACCTCTCTCCATTTCTGGAGGCTTTTCTGTCTCCTCTGTGAACACTTCTTTGAATCTCATGTTGAGCTCCTCACATACTTCATGGTCGTTTTTTGTGACTCCCCTCCTCAGCTAGGGAATGGAAGAAGTATAAAGGCAAAGGACCCAGGAGAATAAGGAGACCAGTCGTAGAGCTAGAAATAAATATGCATAGGTAAGACGGGAGGCCCAAAGGTAATATGAGAATGTAAATAAAAGGACACAAGTGCAACTAATGTGACATTTTATTGTGGCAACGTTTAGCTCTCCAGGAGCTTTGTCAACCCGTTACAAACAGTACATGGACACAGAGGGTGTATATAGGCTGAGAGTGAGGTACAGTACTAGTGGTAGTTGTAGTAGTAGTAGTAGCAGTAATGACATAAGTTGCAGTATTAGTAATAATACAATATGGTAGAACAATTAACTTGCACATGAGTAAAAAGATTTATGTTATCCAAGTAATAGCGTTTATATCCTTTTACTCATGTGCAAGTTAATTGTTCTACCATTTTGCATTACTACTACTACTACAACTTATATCACTACTACTACTACTACTACCACTAGTATTGAACTTCGCTCTAAGCCTAAATTTACCCTCTGTGTCCATGTACTGTTTGTAACGGGTTGATAAAGTTCCTGGAGAGCGAAACGTTGCCACAATAAAATGTCACATTAGTTGCACTTGTGTCCTTTTACTTTACATTCTCATATTACCTTTGGGCCTCCCGTCTTACCTGTGCATATTTATTTCTAGCTCTACGACTGGTCTCCTTATTCTCCTGGGTCCTTTGCCTTTATACTTCTTCCATTCCCGAGCACACTTGGTTTTGACCTCCCTGCACCTTTGGGTGAACCACAGGCTCAACCTGGCTTTCTCATTATTCCTGTTACCCTTGGGTACAAACCTCTCCTCATCTTTCTTATATATTGGTATTACATATTCCATCATCACGTCTACTGACTTCCCTGCCAATTCTCTGTCACACTGAACCCTGTTGAGGAAGTTCTTCATACTTGCGTAGTCCCCATACTTGTAGTTAGGCTTCATTCGTCCTGGCCTTCCTGCTTCCCCCTCCACTTATAACTCTACTATGTATCCGACGCTTAAAACCTCATGATCGCTGGCCCCCAAGGGGTCTTTCATATGTGATGTCCTCAACATCTGCACTACTCAAGGTGAATACTAGGTCCAGTCTCACTGGTTCCTCCTCTCCTCTCTCTCTGGAAGTGTCCCTTACATGTTGGTACATGAGGTTTTCCGGTACCACCTCCATCATCTTAACCCTCCACGTTTCTTGGCCCCCATGTGGATCCCAATTCGCCCAATTGATTTCCATGTGGTTGAAGTCACCCATGATCAGTAGCTTTGCCCTGCTCACACGAGCCCTTTTGGCCACTTCAGCCAGTGTGTCAAGCATCCCTCTATTACTCTCGTCATACTCTTGCCTTGGCCTCCTGCTGTTCTGTGGTGGGTTATACATCACAGCAATTACCACCTTGGGCCCTCCGGACTGAAATGTTAGTACTATGTCCTCTCTCCAGCTCATCAAAAGCCCATCGGTTTTTGATCAGCAGTGCCACTCCTCCACCATCTCTGTTCCCTCTGTCTTTCCTCAGGATCTGATATCTTACTGGATAGATGGCATCTGTTCTCATCTCTGTGAGCTTGGTTTCTGCATGGGCTATGATGTCCGGTGATGCCTCTTTGACTCTTGCATGCCACTCCTTCCACTTATTTGTTATTCCATCAGCATTGGCGTACCATACCTTCAGTTTTCTCTCCAGCACTGTATTTTGGGGGTCTGTGAGGGTGGGGGACCTGGCAGTATACTGCGAGATTCTTCAGAGTAGTGTGAGGTAGGGGCCTGTGAGTGTGGGTTGTGGTCTGTGTTGGGATAGCTTTGTTGGTTGTGGGATTCTGGGGGTGGTTCTGTGTGTGCTTGCACTTGTTGCTCTTCCCTGCTCTGGTTGTCCTCGGCTGACTCTGTCCTTGTCTCTCCACCTAGCTCCTTTCGCTTTTGTGTCCTCTCCCTCAGCTGCTGTCGTTCTGTTTTTGTTCTGTCTCATTTTAGAAACATCCTCTTGTATGCTGCTGAATCCCCCAACCATGGTTTCTCTTGGAGGATCCTGTTCCACATTGTTTCTGTCCTGAAAATCAGGCAACCAGTCAACTATAATGATAATATAGCATTTGTTGTGGTGGAGACGGAAAAAAACTAGAAAAGCTAGATACAGTGATCGATAAACAAGGGTTGAGGTCTCGACCGTTCGTCATTGTAGGATCTTCCAGCAATCACCGGTTCTTCAACACGCAAGTTATACTTTTGTATCAATCAAATCACATATTACTCGGTTATATAATTTCCAGTAGTTCCTTCATCTGACAGCCCAAATCACCGACCAGACATGTTTTAAATAAGTGACCCACTGATCAGATCTGACTGGTTCCGAACCCTTGACTGGTCCGAACCCTTGACCAGTTTCAAATGGATTCGTTGGACATTAAAGCAGACTGCAAACAGACGGTGTTTTAGGCGCCCCTATCAAACACAAACAATAAATATAAAACAGAAGTGTACACGGGTAAGCTGTCCTAATATATATACAGTTAGAAATAGAAATACAAATAGCCAGATCTTCACTTTAAGGAGGTTACTAGTAGAATATTCAAAGGGTTACTAGTAGAATTACAATATATCAACCATTCAAATCACATTATGAAGCTCTGTGTAGTCTGCAGTAAATCAAACAATCGGGCTTCCACATGGATTACTTGCCATTTTTGTGAAAATTGGTGTCACGCCCCTTGTGCAGATATCCAAGAACTATCTACAAGCAGTATTAAATCAGGGAAGTGTTTTTGGGTATGTCCAAATGAGATCAATCTGTGGACTAAAATCACATTGGTATTAAAAGAGGATAACATCAAAGCAGCCTTCATAGAAAACCTGGAAGCATTCTATAACAGATGGGAAAATAAAAAGTCTGGGCTGGATGGTATCGCCCTTGGTGCTGGCCATGTAGTCAGAAACTGTAAGGGTGGAGGTGCTGCCCCAGTAGACAGTAAATGTGGGGCTGGAAGTGCTGTCCTGGTAGACAGAAAAGGTGAGGCTGGAGGTGCTCTCCTAGGAGACAGTAATGGTGAGGATGGAGATGCTGTCCAGGTAGTCAGTAAATGTACACATGAGGGAGTGCATATAAATGACCTCGAGGGAGACAGGAGATGTAGTGGGGAAACAATTGTAGTCAAGGACAAAATAAAACCAACATTACAAACTAGTAATGCCACAGGAGATAGCAAACAAGGGGTCTTCACTAGCAATAGTGAGGATATATTACCAGAAACAACTGGTGAGAGCTCCATTGTTAGCATTAGTGAGGATAGGAATGAGGCAGGTAAACATGCACCAACAGGGAATACTGTCACAGAAACCCAAGGCAAATGGAAACCAAGCCTGGTATCTGCAGGCATGGGAAATCTGGAAAAACAGATGGGACGTGCAACTTTGACCACCCTAGAGAATGCTGTGCCCATATGACAACAGGAAATTGCAAACTCCCTTCCTGTAAGCTTTTTCACCCTGAAATGTGTTCCTCTTCAGTACAGGAAAGACAGTGCTACAACTTATAATGCCAGGCACACCATCTAAAGGGGACAAAAAGATACAAAACATCCAGGCCATGGGAAAACCTGGGTAGCCACAGCTACTCAAGAGGGAGTGGTTTTTTAGTGCCAGGAAGGAAAAAAAAAATGGCAGGAAATGGCAGAAATCGTTCACCAAATCCAGTCATTTCTGGAGTGGAACCACAGTCGATGGCCTCCACTCCAAACCAACAGATACAGATACTAGTGCCAGAAAAAAAAGTCCTCCTCCCAGTACCACCAATACCATCAGCCCGATGACATTCTTCTTTGCAAATATACAGGGTCTAAAGCCAGCAACGAACAACAAAATACTTTTCATCCGTGGACTACTTGCAGAGGCAAATGCAATGTTCGCAGCTTTCACAGAGACCCACATAAAGGATCACTTGGACAACGAAATATAGATCCCAGGTTGCAATCTATAAAGATGCGACAGAGTGAACAGGCAAAAGGGGGGGTTGGCCTGTATATCGCAGAGTCACTTGCTTGCACAGAACTGCTTAATGCCTCAAATGATGTAGTGGAAGTTTTAGCAGTAAAGATCGAGAACCAAAACCTAGTCATTGTGGTAGTCTACAAGCCTCCGGATGCAACGTCCCAGCAATTCCAGGAACAGCTGTTAAAAATTGACTACTGTCTGGAAAATCTGCCAGCTCCTGCCCCCAACATCTTGCTCCTGGGGGATTTCAACTTGAGGCACCTAAAATGGAGAAATATAGCAAATAATGTTGTTGCAGTGATAACACCAGGAGGCAGCTCTGACGAGAACTCACACACACACGAGCTTTTAAATCTCTGCACGAAATTCAACTTAAACCAGCAAGTAATAGAGCCTACTAGATTGGAGAATACACTGGACCTCACCTTCACTAACAATGATGATCTGATACGAAATGTCACCATGTCAAAAACAATATACTCAGATCACAACATAATCGAGGTTCAGACATGTATGCGCGGAGCCCCAGAGCGACATAATGAGATTAGTCACGAGGGAGCCTTCACCAAATTCAACTTCAATAACAAGAACATAAAGTGGGACCAGGTAAACCAAGTCCTAAACAATAAAAGCTGGGAAGATAGACTAAGCAACATAGACCCCATCTTATGCCTAGAACAGATTAACTCGGTGGCACTCGATGTATGCTCAAGGCTTATTCCTTTAAGAAAATGGAGGAGTCAATGTAAAATAGAAAGAGACAGGTGCTCCCTATGCAGACGACGGAAAAGAATAACAGAGCTGCTAAAGAGGCCAATATATCTGAAATGCATAGGGAGTCACTAGTCAGAAATAGCAAAGAACCTAAGAACATAAGAAAGAAGGAACACTGCAACAGGTCTACCGACCCAAGCAGAGCAGGTCCATGTCCCCCCCGGGATAAGCCCAATGACTCCCACCCCGTATTAGCATAATAACCCACCCAGTCTGGCCACCTCCACTCAAGGAAGGAGCACGACACCAGACCCAGCAGCACAAGCTAGTCAGGTCCAACTCACACCCACCCACACCAACTCATGTATTTATCTAACCCATTTTTAAAACTACACAACGTTTTAGCCTGAATAACTGTACTCGGAAGTTTGTTCCACTCATCCACAACTCTATTACCAAACCAGTGCTTTCCTATATCCTTCCTGAATCTGAATTTTTCCATCTTGAAACCATTGCTGCGAGTCCTGTCTTGGCTGGAAATTTTCAGCAAGCTATTTACATCCCCTTTATTTATTCCTGTTTTCCATTTATACTCGTCGATCATATCCCCCCTAATTCTACGCCTTTCTAGAGAGTGCAGATTCAAGGCCCTCAGTCTATCCTCATAGGGAAGATTTTTGATATATAGGATCATTTTTGTCATCCTCCTCTGTACGTTTTCCAGAGCATTTATATCCATTCTGTAATACAGTGACCAGAACTGAGCAGCATAGTCTAAATGAGGCCTAACCAAGAATATATAGAGTTGAAGAACATCCTGAGGACTTCTATTATTTATACTTCTAGACATGAAGCCAAAAATTCTGTTAGCTTTATTGCGAACACTAATGCACTGTTGTCTTGCTTTTAGATTACTGCTAACCACAACTCCTAACTTTGCATTTGTCAATATTAAACTGCATCTGCCACTTATCCGACCATTGCGTCAGTCTATTCAAATCATCCTGGAGTGCTCTAATGTCCTCATTAGAATGAATTGGACGGCCTATTTTGGTGTCATCAGCAAATTTGCTTATGTCGCTATTTATTCCCTCATCTATGTCCTTTATGTAAATTGTGAACAACAACGGGCCCAACACTGACCCCTGAGGAACACCACTTGTGGCGTGCCCCCATTCTGATTTCTCCCCATTTATGCAAACTCTCTGCTGCCTATTTGTCAGCCATGCCTCTACCGAGGAAAAAATTTCTCCTCCTGTTCCGTGTGCCTTAAGTTTCCTCAATAGCCTCTGGTGTGGAACTTTATCGAAAGCCTTACTGAAGTCCATATACACAATATCATATTCATTACCATGATCTACCTCCTCAAACACCTTAGTGAAAAAAGTTAGTAAATTCGTAAGACAGGAACGTCCCTTTGTAAAACCATGTTGAGATTCATTAATCAATCTGTGCCTATCAAGATGGCTATGAATTGCTTCGGCAATTATTGATTCCATAAATTTTCCCATTATGGAGGTAAGGCTTATTGGTCTATAGTTAGAAGCCAAGGACCTGTCACCTGCTTTGTAAATAGGTATTATATTTGCCATTTTCCACTATGCCAGTTTATAGTGATAGGTTAAAAAGATTAGCCAAAGTTATGCTAAGTTCCTCTTTACATTCCTTTAACATTCTTGCAAACAGTTCATCAGGGCCTGGGGATTTGTTAGGTTTTAGTTTCTCTATTTGTCTGAGGACCTTGTCAATGGTTACTGCAATCGTGCATAGTTTATTATCACGATTGCGGTAACTAGTGACATGGTCCTCAGACAAATAGAGAAACTAAAACCTAACAAATCCCCAGGTCCTGATGAACTATTTGCAAGGGTGTTAAAGGAATGTAAAGAGGAACTTAGCATACCTTTGGCTAATCTTTTTAACATATTTCTACAAACTGGCATAGTGCCCGATAAGTGGAAAATGGCAAACGTAATACCTGTTTACAAGGCAGGTGACAGGTCCTCGGTTTCGAACTATCGACCAATAAGCCTTACTTCCATAGGGGGGAAATTTATGGAATCAATAATTGCCGAAGCAATTCGTAGCCATCTTGATAGGCACAGATTGATTAATGATTCTCAACACGGTTTTACAAAGGGGCGTTCCTGTCTTACGAATTTACTAACTTTTTTTCACTAAGGTGTTTGAGGAGGTAGATCATGGTAATGAATATGATATTGTGTATATGGACTTCAGTAAGGCTTTCGATGAAGTTCCACACCAGAGGCTATTGAGGAAACTTATGCTAAAGGAATCTTATAGGAGTCAGGAATCGCGTGAAGAACTAAAAGCCATAAATGAAATCGAAAGAATCCCAAAGTATTTCTTTTCCAATGCCAAATCAATGTCGAGAACAACATCCAGTATTGGGCCCCTACTTAAACAAGAAGGGTCCTACCCAGATGACAGCAAGGAAATGAGTGAGCTACTCAAGTCCCAATATGACACAGTTTTTAGCAAGCCGCTAACCAGACTGAGAGTCAAAGATCAAAATGAATTTTTTATGAAAGAGCCACAGAATTTGGTTAACACAAGCCTATCTGATGTTATCCTGACGCCAAATGACTTCGAACAGGCGATAAATGACATGGCCTTGCACTCTGCCCCAGGGCCAGACTCATGGAACTCCGTGTTCATCAAGAACTGCAAGAAGCCCCTATCACAAGCTTTTACCATCCTATGGAGAGGGAGCATGGACACGGGGGTCGTCCCACAGTTACTAAAAGCAACAGACAGAGCCCCACTCCACAAAGGGGGCAGTAAAGCAATAGCAAAGTACTACAGACCGATAGCACTAACATCCCATATCATAAAAATCTTTGAAAGGATCCTAAGAAGCAAGATCGTCACCCATCTAGATACCCATCAGTTACACAACCCAGGGCAACATGGGTTTAGAGCAGGTAGCTCCTGTCTGTCTCAACTACTGGATCACTACGACAAGGTCCTAGATGCACTAGAAGACAAAAAGAATGCAGATGTAATATATATACAGACTTTGCAAAAGCCTTTGACAAGTATGACCATGGCGTAATAGCGCACAAAATGCGTGCTAAAGGAATAACAGGAAAAGTTGGTAGATGGATCTATAATTTCTTCACAAACAGGACACAAAGAGTAGTAGTCAACAGAGTAAAGTCTGAGGCAGCTAATCGAAAAAGCTCTGTTCCACAAGGCACAGTACTCGCTCCCATCTTGTTTCTCATCCTCATATCTGACATAGACAAGGATGTCAGCCACAGCACCGTGTCTTCCTTTGCAGATGACACCCGAATCTGCATGACAGTGTCTTCCATTGCAGACACTGCAAGGCTCCAGGCGGACATCAACCAAATCTTTCAATGGGCTGCAGAAAACAATATGAAGTTCAACGATGAGAAATTTCAATTACCCCGATATGGTAAACATGAGGAAATTAAAACTTCATCAGAGTACAAAACAAATTCCGGCCACAAAATAGAGCGAAAAACCAACGTCAAAGACCTGGGAGTGATCATGTCGGAGGATCTCCTTCAAGGACCATAACATTGTATCAATCGCATCTGCTAGAAAAATGACAGGATGGATAATGAGAACCTTCAAAACTAGGGATGCCACCCCATGATGACACTCTTCAGGTCGCTTGTTCTATCTAGGCTGGAATATTGCTGCACACTAACAGCACCTTTCAAGGCAGGTGAAATTGCTGACCTAGAAAATGTACAGAGAACCTTCACGGCACGCATAACAGAGGTAAAACACCTAAATTACTGGGAGCGCTTGAGGATCCTGAACCTGTACTCCCTGGAATGCAGGCGGGAGAGATACATGATTGTATACACCTGGAAAATCCTAGAGGGACACTAGTACCAAACTTGCACACGAAAATCACTCACAACGAAAGCAAAAGACTCTGCAGACGATGCAACATCCCCCCAATGAAAAGCAGGGGTGTCACTAGCACGTTAAGAGACAACACAATAAGTGTCAAGGGCCTGAGACTGTTCAACTGCCTCCCAGCATACATAGGGGGGATTACCAATAGACCCCTGGCTGTCTTCAAGTAGGCACTGGACAAGCACCTAAAGTCGGTACCTGACCAGCCGGGCTGTTGCCAGCAGCAACAGCCTGGTTGATCAGGCTCTGATCCACCAGGAGGCCTGTTCACAGACCGGGCCGCGTGGGCGTTGACCCCCGGAACTCTGTCCAGGTAAACTCTAGGTAAGTGATCGGTCGTTTTCTCCCCTTCAAGTACCCCGCTATTCCTCTTCACCTATTTCTTTGATGATGCTCTCAGTCTTCTTTCTTCCTGCCTGCCATCTTTCAGTATGTGTCCTTCACTCACTCTCCTGAAGCCCATGAATAAACAGTGACTTCACCCTCTCCTCTTCCCTTTGCCTTTCCCTCTTTGTCTCATGTTCCTATCTGTACATGGCCATTTTCTCCCTTATTTTTTCCTTTAGCTCTTTGTGGCATGGTCGTATCTCAGCATATGACCTGTCCCCTTCACCGCCTGTACCCAGCTGTTTTCTCCCTTCATTCCTTGGCGCTGCTTGGTGGGCTGATAAAGCTGATAGGACCTTAGCATAAGTTATGTCTCCTTCCTTCCCGTTGGGCCCTTCGCTCAGTAGGGGCGTACCAGCTTCAGTTGCTTTGCCTCCTGTGGTCAATACTCCTGTAGCTTGCTTCAGCCTATTTACCTCTTATTCTAGGACTCTTATCTTAACTACTGCAGCTTCGACTTGGGACTCCCAAGACTTCTTCTCCTCCTACAACCGGTTTTCCAATTTTACAGAAAGCTCTGTCTCCATTTTTGCAGCAAGCTCTCCTAGTTTTCTCTCCCACTCTTGTTCCATCCATTTGCATTGCCCTTCCATCCATTCTTCCCTACCTGAACCCACCCCTCTGATCCCTAGGGTCTTTGAGTCTTCCTCGGAGTTGCCATTTTTTTTTTAGAGGGAAAAGGGGATGGATTAGGAACGAAAAGGAGAGGGGAGTGGGGGGGATGGGGAAAGAGAGGGAGATAAAAGGGAGAGGTAGAGAGGAGAGAAAGATGGAGAGAGAGACGGAGAGAGAGAGAGAGGGAGAGAGAGGGGGAGAGAGAAGGAGATTGGGAGGAGAGAGAGAGCAAGGTAGAGAGGGAGAGAGAGAGGTAGAGTGGGAGAGAGGTAGAGAGGGAGAGGGAGAGAGGTAGAGAGGGAGAGTGAGGGAGAGAGGGAGAGCAGGAGAGAGAGAGAGAGAGAGAGAGAGAGAGAGAGAGAGATGGCCACAGATGGCTCCAACTTCATCCTGTTCCCTACTTGTATGTCTCATAACAATAAAAATGCTTTCAAATGAGCTGATGTAGGTAACAGCTCTTAGCTTATCAATAAAGTTAGGAATCCTTAACCTGTAAATAGCTTGTCAATAAAGCTAGGGATCCTTAACCTTGTCAAACCAGAGAGAGAGAGAGAGAGAGAGAGAGAGAGAGAGAGAGAGAGAGAGAGAGAGATAGAGAGAGAGAGAGAGAGAGAGAGAAGTGTGTGGGTAGGTGGGTGGGGGTAGGGAGGGTTAGGGGGAATGACTGAGGAGTGGGTCTCTTGTGGGCCAGAATAGGGTGTTAGTGAAAGCTTGAGGGGGGGTGGAGACTGTTATTGAAGAGAGAGAGAGAGAGAGAGAGAGAGAGAGAACTCTGGCTGTACCCTTCTCCAGAACATCACTCCATCCATACTCGAGTCATCCCCAGGATGACTCGAGTATGGAACACATTAGTATAATAATAACCTCTATTTACTACAAGTACATGTACATGGCATACAGTCCTAGCTGACAACAATGACATACTACTACATAG
>NC_091381.1:13718993-13776493 GCF_038502225.1 Cherax quadricarinatus | reverse complement strand
TCTCTTTTTTTAACTTGTAGGGTTGTTGTCTGATGTTGTCACTACCACTGGTTGCTGCTAGTAGCTAATGCACGCCCTAAAAACACTAAGATTCTCGGAGCCTTGTGACCCACTACACTCTATGCCGTGTGTGTGTGTGTGTGTGTGTGTGTGTGTGTGTGTGTGTGTTCTCGCCTAATTGTACTCACCTAATAGTGGTTCCAGGGGTCGAGACTCAGCTCCTGGCCCCGACTCTTCAATGAGTGCTACTAGGTGTTCTCTCTCCCTGCTCAATGAGTTTTATCATACCGCATCTTAATGCTATGTATGGTTCCCGCCTCCACTACCTCACTTGCTAGGCTATTCCACTTCCTGACTACTCTATGGCTGAAGAAATACTTCGTAACATCCCTTTGACACATCTGGATCTTCAACTTCCAAATGTGAGCCCTTGTTTATGTGTCCCCTCTCTGGAACATCCTGTGTCTGTCCACCTTGTCTATTCCACGCAGTATTTTGTATGTCCTTATCCAGTCTCCCCTAACCCTCCTGTCCTCCAGTGTCGTCAGGCCGATTTCCCTTAACCTCTCTTCATAGGACACTCCCCTTAGCTCTGGAACTAACCTTGTCACCAACATTTGCACTTTCTCTAATTTCTTGACATGCTTGATCAAGTGTGGGTTCCAAACAGTTGCTGCATACTCCAGTATGGGCCTGACGTACACGGAGTACAGTGTCTTGAATGATTACTTACTAAGGTATCGAGACGCTGTTCTCAGGTTTGCCAGGCGCCCATGTGCTGCAGCAGTTACCTAGTAGATGTATGCTTCCGGAGACGTGCTCGGTGTTATACTCACCCCAAGATCTTTCTCCGTGAGTGAGGTTTGCAGTCTTTGGCCACCTTGTTCCTGGTAGTCTAGCTACAACAGTGTGTGTCATTCACACTGAGTGACCACCTCGTTCCTGGTAGTCTAGCATAACAGTGTGGCATTCACACTGAGTGACCACCTCGTTCCTGGTAGTCTAGCATAACAGTGTGGCATTCACACTGAGCGACCACCTCGTTCCTGGTAGTCTAGCATAACAGTGTGTGTATTGCGACCCCCGAATGGGTCACAATGTATATAATGTATATTACCTGTTCATATAATTTTATATTGCTTATACTTGGAATGGTGGGAAAGGTGAGCTAAGCCAGGTATTGCGGGTTTTTATAAATGGAAGGGAAGGGAAGAGGCTAGGTGGAGGTATGGGTTACAAAATTATTTGCAATATCAGCTAAATGAGTGTTCTGAGGAAGGAGGGGGGGGGGCGGCAGTACAGAAACATGGTGCAACTCAGGGACAGGTTGGCAGAGTTACATAATGATAGATTCGATGAGGTACGTGTAAAGGCGGGAATGGAGGCTGTACTGTGGGGGATAATCCTTCGGGAAGTGTTTTGTGAAGTTTTAGGATTAGGCAGAAGGATTCAACTGTTTTAAACTTGGAGGTAAGGGAGGATTTGGGTGGATATTATAAGGGGCAAGTGCTAAATACTACAGAAGGCATGAGTAATTATGCTGATTTCTGGTTCCAAAGGAAATGGAGGAAGGGGGAGGAAGGCAACGCTATTGAGGTGTGGGGGAGGAGGAGTGAGTTAGGGTCGCGGGGAGAGGAGATAATGGGGATGGGAGGTGAGATCAGCAAGGGGAAAGTTGAGGAGGCAGTGTTCAACTTGAGTACGGGCAAGGCGCCGGGTATAGATGGGATTTCAAATGATTTTTATAGAGTCCAATGGGACCATATTAAGTACTGTCTGGTGAGCGTCATGAATTGTACGCTGAGGGAGGGAAAGTTAGGACTGACACAGAGGAGGGAGTGGTTGTGTTAGTACGCAAAAAGCAAGAGGAACGAACACTGAGTGCGTACAGAGCTATCTCGCTAATGTGTACCGACTGTAAGATTTTTGCTAAGATACTGGGCAATAGGATGAAGAAGGTGATAGTTGGGGTTATACGTAAGGGACAAATGGGTATTCCGGGAAGAAGCATGAGAGATGGGTATGGTCGCATTTGGGATTTTTTGGAGGGTTGCAATGGGGGAGGACTTTTGGGTATTGATTGGGAAAATGCATAAGACTGTGTGGATAGAAATTTTCTGAGGGCTAGTTTGATGTGTCTGGGTTTTGGCAAGGGAGTAGTGCGGTGGGTTGATATCATGGATTCATCGGCAATGGTGCAGGTGCAAATTAATGGCAGGTTGGGTAGGCCTGTCAAAATGGAGAGGGGTTTGAGACAGGGGTGTCCCCTGTCTCAAATATTGTTTATGTGCATGCAGCATCCGTTTTATGGGCTCGTTGAGGGGGGGGACGTTAAAGGGGGAAAAGGATGGGTTTACAGAGGTGGTGGGGTATGTGGATGATACCACTGTTCTGATAGCTGGGGTGGAAAGATTGCGTATGGTGGGAAGGGTGTTGGAGCTTTTTGGGAGGGTGTATGGAATGCTGGTGAACAGAGCTAAATCAAGTTTACTGGAGGTGGTTTCTTGGGTGGGGGGAGGCTTGGGGTTGGCGTTTGGGTGGGAAGTGGTGGTTCGGCTAAAAATTTGTGGAGTTATATACATGGCTGATGTGCAGGAGGCTCGAAGGGTGAACTCGGAGATGGTGGGGAAGAAGGCAGTGAAAAGGATAAGGAGTTTATGGACGGGGGATGTCACCTAACTACAGAGGGCGATAATAGTAAATTCATTGGTTTAAAGTGTGGAGTGTAGCTGTGGTCTATCCATTAAGGGCTCAGGAGTTCCAAGAGATACAGAGGCGGGCATTACATTATGTTTGGGGTTTGGGGAGGGCATGGCTAAGCAAGGAGGTGGTAATGTCTAATATATGCAGAGGAGTGGGCCTCCTAGCGTTGGGGCCTAGGGTGAAGGCCCTATATGTAAAACAGAGGTTTGTTAGGGCGGGGGGGGGGAAAGAGGGGTAAGAGTGGGGAAAGTCATGGAGGATGTGCAGAGATGGTGGCGTGGAAAAGAATTACTTGAATATGAGGATATGCTAAGGTTATTGTTATTGATTGGAGAGGTAGCAAAACTTAGGGTGGGGCATTTGGTGGCGATGAGTAGGGAACCGGAAACCATACAGGGGGTATCGGTCTACCCCTTGTATGATTGGGGGATGATATGGAATGACTTTCGAAAACTTAGGCTAATGCCGAGAGTATGGGAGTTAGTATATAGATTTATGATGGGGATATTAGCATCGAAAACTGTTTTGTGTGTAATAGGATTGGTGAGAGAACCCACCTGCGACCACTGTGGCAAACCGGAAACAGCTTTCCATGAGGTTTATTTCTGTGAAGAGTTGAGGGAGGTAAGGTTGTGGTTGGCGAGGGGCTTTAGGTTGATGGGTGGGAGTAATGTAGAGACCCTGCGAGCCTTAACATTAGAGGTTCACGGGGTCTCAAGAGAGGTGAAAAGAGCGATTATGTATGTAGTGGTGGATTTTCTGTACATTTCTTGGGGAATGAGGGACACAGGGGGATGGGGAATTAGAATTAGGGCAATTGCGGCAGGCATATATAGAACGGTTTGCAGGAACAAACTTATTTACAAGGGACAGTGGAGGGCATGTTTTCCAGAGCCCTACCGAGAAATTACGGTCAATAGACTTCTTCATTTGGCGAGCTAATTATATATAAGGGACTGGCTTCCTTTATAAGCGGGTTCACATTAGTTCTCAGAGGGGGAAGAGTATGAGGAAAGGTTTTCGCGAAAGAATGTGAGGGTCGGGAAGGTATGTAAAGAGTTGTGCTGTGCTGACATGTAAGTTTAGTGTGAAAGGTTTTGCAAAACCCAAGATTGTATAAATAAGGGCCTTGTGATTAAAAGGAAGTTATAGAAGGAGAGGTTATGTGAAGCAATCAGGTTTAAAGATTGACTTAGAAAAATGGTATTGTATGTATGGTCATACCAGCAACATTGCGTTATTGTAGGTTGTAGGTGGCCACTAATAAATTTTTGTGTAATTCAGAATATACAAGACGTGTTATTATCTTGTGAACGTGGTAGGCTGATGTTGTTTTTAAACATGTTTGAATATCTTGCTTATTGAATTTTTTATTAATGTGGCAATGTTTCGAGGTTGATACAGTCCTTGCATAATGAAATCTGTGGTTGGATATGTAATGGGCTTGTATGCTAAGTAACATGCATAGGTAGGTTTTGAGTCGTGTATTGTGTGAGGGGATGGATGAATGAAGTGTGGGGGAGTGAGTGGGAATGAATGGTAAGGTATGAGGCATACGTAATGTGCTCGAAGAAAGGGAAGTTCACTGTATCTGGTATGATCAGGTGGAACTACAGTTAAGATGAAAGTTAATTGTGTCATAGTTTATTTTGTAGTTTAGGTAGCACATATATGTAATTGTTAGTGATCATCAGAAAACTTCCATATATAATGGACTTTTTGTTAATGGAGCAGAATGAGGACAGGAGGTGGCAGTATGGTGATGTGGAACCAACTGTTAAGAAGTATGGTGATAATTGACGAAATGTTACTGACGGAAGCATAGGCAAATATTGTTGGCGAGTGTGCTGTTATAATTTGGGGTGGGATAGGGAAGTGTAAACTTATTGGAAACTAACAGAACAACGCCTTTGCTGGTAGTTATGACTAGGGTGGGATAATGTAGTTGTGATAGTGTATGTAGACAATGTTAAGGCATTTTTAAGTTGGTATGCAGATACTAACATGGTTTGAAAAAAAAATTGTCTTAAAATAACATTATACTGCATGATTTTGTTAATTGGTTGAAAAGTGTTTTGGGGAAAAGTGTTTTTAGTTGCAAACTTTGTTAGGAAGAAAGGGTTTGTGCCAATATTGTGTGGCGGCAGCAAGGGTTTCCTCATCCTGCATATTGCAGGTTTTGAGTGCGTGTAAGCAGAGTGTATAGTTTAGTGTTCTCTAGATTGGGATAGATTATGTTGAGGTTGTATTTTGTGGAAATTTTGATGTTGGTCCATATGTTGGACAACATTTTGACGGTTGTGTACATTTGTGTATTCTGTAAGTTTTTAAATAAAATATAAAAATAAAAAAAAAATTACTTTCAGAGACACTGGCAGTTATCTCACGTTGAGAGAAGATGTGGAAAATTGCATTTAGCTGAATGTATAATTATTTACATAACAGTAAATGAACAATGATAACTATTATTTATCAGTTAGACAAGTAGGAATTTGGGACACTTAGGTCGTAAAAAATGTCCCCTTTCGATACCTACCACTGTCATATCCACAAGTTGCTTTGGACCTATTAATTAAATGAAATATGCATACACCAGGAATACTGGTAAATATATAAATTTGTGGACTATATATTAAAAGTAATAAATGGTTATATATACACAATTACATAACAGAAGGAAAATATATCTTGATATCACTCACCAATTTGACTGGAGATTAATGTGTAACATACTCAGAAAACCTCACTCTAACTAAATCTATGAAAATAATGCTGGCCAGAATTACACACAAATCTAGAGAGCTTATCTGAGGTTCCTGGAGAGGTCTTGTCCAGTCGTCTGATATCTCAAGTTATGCAGGAATGCATATCCACCAATTTCGCCTCCTATTTGAGAGGTGTCAGCACAATTTTAACCTCTAGAGCACGAAAAATTCTTCCCCATTCACCAACGTTTGTACAAAATTCAAAACCAAGATGGCGAGTCTCCTGCCCAGACGCAGGCTTTCCGTTTTCTATGACAAATATTATTAAATACAGTATAAGCCATCTATTTACCTATAAATTACCGTATTTCCAGAAAATATATACAGTATTTTCCACACTGCAGCCGGCCGGAGTTCGTTGCTAAACGACTCAAATTACTCCTTCCTTTAGGAGACAATTCCAGCCAGTTCTGGCTTGAGTGGCTGTTCTCCTAGTAGGTCTTACTACGATTTCATTTTTCGGCATCACTTGGTCAGCGTTATCTTCCATATCACTCGTGTCACTTTTCCTCAGATTTTCATTTATGTTTGATTGAACACCTAACTCCAAGGGAATCACTTTATTAATTGTACGTAAACTTTCCTGGCCACGACACAACACTTTGACATTCCTGACAACACCTTGTGCATCTGGGTACAATGTCAATACTTTGCCCAGAGGCCACAATGTTCTATGTTGTTCAGTGTCAATTAACACAATGTCACCTGGTAGAATGGTCTGTCGATTTACTGCCTCTGTCGCACCATAAAAGTGTTCACGTAGTGTAAGAAGACATTTCTTACGCCACACATTAGACCAATGATCAATTACTTTATTTAACATTTTAAATTTATCACACAACACTGCCGCATCATTGTAATCTTCATCACTTTCTTCCGGATTATCTCTATAGACAGGGGCAGCTTCCAATTTCCTTCCACATATTAGGTGAGAAGGTGTTAATACATCTGCATCAGGTGTATCACTCATGTATGAGAGACGCCTATTATTTATACGATTTTCTGCCTCCACTAACACTGCACGGAATTCTTCCAAATTAATTCTCTTCCGGTGTAGTACTTTGCGGAGACACCTCTTCACTGTGCCTATCAATCTTTCGTACAGCCTCTCCTGCCAAGGGGCTCTAGGAGTAATAAATTTCCAGGTACACCCTCCCTGGGTTAACAGAGATTGAACATCGTTACCATTATTTAATTCTATCAAGTGTTGAGCACCTGCTACAAAATTTGTGGCATTATCCGAAATCATCAACCTCAGACAGAATCTCCTAGCTGCAAATTTTCGAAACACCTGTATAAACTGTTCTGCAGACAAGTCCTGTGCCACTTCTAAATGAACTGCCCTAGTAGCAGTACAGGTGAACAAACAAACATACACTTTCAGTGGAACACCATTTGACGTACCTGTTAAAATTATTGGACTACTATAGTCTACACCTGTTACATCAAATGGTTTCACTAATTGTACATGCTCCTTTGGCAATGGTGGAGGACCTGGGTACATATAGGATCTAGCATCCACACGGCGACATATTACACAAGATTTAATCACCCTTTTTACACTTTGCCGTCCTTGTGGAATTCAGAAAGTTTCCCTAATACAATTTAAGGCATCTTGTACCCCACCATGCATTACATTTTTGTGGGAATTTAGAACAATCAAATTTGTTAGATGATGAGTTTTGGGCAGTAAGATAGGGTGTTCAGCATAATCACCCAATTCAGCATTTTGTAACCTACCTCTGCACCTAATTACACTGTTCTCTAAATACAGCCCCAATTTCTCTATTATGGAACCTTTCACAATTTTTTTTCCATCATCAATTTAATCTCATTTCCATAGATTTCCTCCTGTACCCTCTTTATCCAATATTCACGAGGATGTGAAAACTTATAAGAAATATTCATCTTGTTTAGAAATTTAAACACCAATTTAGTTACATTGATTAGTTTGGGCAAAGAAGAATACCTATTTATATCAATGGCTAAGGAAGGACAAACTATTGGAGCGGTGGTCGCAGTAATTTCAACAAGAGCAATACACGCCTTTTGTACAGGCCAATTAGCTTTATTTACCAACCAACTCAGTCCTTTAAACCATGATACAGCATTTACAAATTTAGCATAAGGTAAACCTCGAGACAAGAAATCAGCTGGATTCTCCTCACCAGGTATATGATTAAATGTTAACATATGCTGACCCAAACTATTATGCTTTTCTTGCATCTGATTAATTTCAGCGACTCTGTTTTGTACGTACACAATTTTACTGTTTCCATTACGAATCCATTGTAAGGATACCTCATTATCAGACCAAATTACAGTGTCGCTAATATTTATCTACTGCAACTTATTTCTTATATAATTAGCTAATTTGACACCTACATAAATGGCTGTTAATTCCAACTGAGATAAGGTACGTGATTAAATTGGAGACACTTTAGCCTTAGACATAACAGAAATAACACTATTACATTGAAGGTAAGCAACTGCTCCATATGCCAATTTTAAAGCATCACAAAAAATGTGGAGTACATTTTTCCAATTTGGATTGGCCACCTGGCGTGGGAACTCCAACATTGGAATTTTCTCATCATCACCAATTAATTCATCCCACCTGTTAATGAATTCCTCAGGTAGAATTTCATCCCAAGCACATTTAAGTTTCCATACTTCCTGAATTAATAATTTCCCTCTTATAGTAAGGGGTGACACTAAACCTAGTGGATCAAAACATTTGTTACTTTAGTTAATTTATTAGGCATACTGTAATTATTAGGTTTTAACATTAAAAAATCTCTCTCAGTATCTCAATTTAAACCCAATACATTACTACATTTTGGCACTTCATCTCCAGGGCAATCTTTACTTATTTTGTCCTTCAATTTGGACGAATTACTATTCCATTCCCTCAGAGGCATATTTGCACTTTGCATTATTTTATTAGCCTCTCCATAAGTCATTAACAGTTCCTCTTCAGTTGACGTCACACCCAGGAAATTGTCCACATAAAATTGTTTGCTCATTACTTTACTCAATGAACTTTCCATACGTTTAAGGTGTGCATTTATCATCGCTTGAAGTAGGAACGGACTGGATGTAGCACCAAATAATACGCTCCTAAAGCGAAAGGTTTTCAGAGGGCTAAGTGGGTCAATAGGATTCTCAGGCCATAAGAAGCGGGTACAATCCCGGTCAGCCTCTTGTAAACCCACTCTTAGGAGAGCTTTACATATGTCAGCCATAAAGGCATAATGCTTCGCTCTGAAATTTAATAAGATATCTCCTAATTTTTCCGTCAACGACGGACCTGTCATCAAACAGTCATTTAAACTAGGTAAATTTTTGTTACACCTGTCACTACAATTAAACACAATTCTCAGAGGAGTGGTCTTAGAATCCTTCTTCACTCCGTGATGTGGCAAATAGTGACCATAAATTTTCGCTTGCTCAGGAGGTACCTCTTCTATAAATTTATTAACTGCTCAGCAATTATATCATTATAGGCAGTTAACAATTCTGGTGTCTTACTCAGTTCGCGGAGCTGAGCCTTTAATTGTCCATATACAATTCTGTAATTAGTGGGCAATTCTGGACGGTTCAGTCTCCACGGAAGTCGTACCCAGTATTGTCCAGATTCAAATTTTACATCTCTCAGGTGTTGCTCCTGAGTAAAAGAATCGTCTGGACCTTCTTCATTTACATTTATTCCAATGCTGTCTAATTCCCACAATTTATGCACTGGATCAACACCATCCTCTGTAGAAGAATTATACTGGGGTACGATTTCATGAGTAAGACACACAGTTATGGTATTTGTAGTTTCCTCTAGTCATGAATTATTATTACGAGGAATCCTACCATACATTACATGGCCTCCTGCAGTCTTCAGAAGGGTGACACCACATTTCTTTACCATACCCTTTACAAAGGAGGCATAATAGTCACTACCTATCAAAATATTTATTGGGCCTACAGAATCATCACTTACACCAGAAGGTGCTAAATTTACATTATGTGAGAGTCTTTCTGTAGCTTTACTAAGTCCTACTGTAGATATTTTCTCTGGAAGTCTATCTACAATTACTGCATTAACACACTTTTTCTCATTGTCCAACCTGACAGTTACATAAACAGTGTCATACAATTGAGCCCTTTTATCCGAGAGAAAACCAGATAATTTTAAAGTTGTGAGATCTCCCATCTGTACTTTCATACCATCAAGACATTTACGTTTTATGAAAGTACGCTGGGATCCCTGGTCCAATAATGCATTTACAATTTTTGATTTATGCCTTTTATCATAAATTTTTACCTGTAACACAGGTAAGGCTACTTCAGCAAAACCATCATTATTAACATTAGCAGCAATTTTTACATTAGCTACTGTTGTGTCAGGATTGTCAACATTATCATTATTATCAACATTATCATATAGACCTTTACACATGACTATATGGTGTCTTCCTTTGTTTAATTTGGCATAGCAATCCTTTACATTGTGATTACCTAAACATCTGATACATCTGTCAAGTTCCTCCAATCTTTCAACTTTATCATTCCATGAATTGTATGCATTGCAATTCTTAGATAAATGAGTACCCTTGCAGAAAAGACAATTTCTCTTTTCTCTGACTGGTTTCTTATTAACTGGGCTATTCTTAGGAGTGTACTTATTCTTCTTACCTAGTGGAGAATCATTATTTCTGATTCTTTCTACTTGATATGCACCTATGCAACTATTTTTAGGAAATGAATTTTGATTATTACTATTGGGATAATTTCTCCCTTTGTGAAACTTGACAGATACGTCAGAATTATTATGTACCATGACACTCAATAACCAGTCTGATTCCTTCAGATTATATTTATTACTTAAAGTTTTGAGAGTGCTCTCCAGTTTAACTCTAAACTGCTGTAAACCTTTGTAAGTGTGATCTGGAGATTTTAAATTAACAATGATATTCACTAGATCCAACCTGCTTTGTTCTATATTACCATAAGTGACCTTCAACAAGTCAACTGCTTCCTTGTAAGAGTCATCTACATTGGGAAAGGCTTGTATGAGTATGTGAGCATCACCTCTTACCTGTCCTTTGAGGTAAAATAATTTAGTTACACAGGCTAGGTCACTCCTGTCATGCACAGCTGCTTTAAAAATTGACCAAAATTCCTCCCAATTTTTACCAGGATTAAATACAGGTAAACATAGTTCTGGAAGTTTTGGCAAAGACATATTATTTGTTGGAGCAGACTGATTAACTGCCTGGTTTACACATTTTAATTTATTCAAGGCCTGACTTTTACAAGAAAGAATCTTTTCCTCTAATTCATAATACTGATTAATCTTGAGATCTACTTCAGTCTCATCTACACAGTTTACTAACAAATCTCCTTCATATTTGTTGTAATATAATTTGTATGAATCATATCTATTCCCTAAAGCATCTAAATACAATTTTAAATCATCAGTATTCACAGTTTCTTGATTCATTAATTCCAAGCACTTATTATATGCCTTGGTTACATGAACTTTTCTAGCCTGTTCTGATGCTTCCTTTACTCTATATTCCATATGTTTGTCTTCTATATTAATTTCCTCATTTTCAGCCATGATGCAATGTATTAAATTCAGCTTTATTAATAACACTGATTACAACTTACAACACTGATACAACTTACCTTTGAATAAATCCTAGCTACTTGAGCTTAGCAATTACATGTATAATATAAATTTTAAATGTACATTAATACAAACTTGGCTCCTCAAAATTAATATTATATAAATTAATAAATCCTTGCCAGAATTTGGCACAGCAAAATTAATATACACATTAATAATTAGCTACACATGGCTTATCAATTACACATACACTGATATAAATCTTGGCCAAAATTGTTTTATCAAATTAATATTGTACAAATACATTAATATAAATCCTAGCCACTTTGGCTTTGCAAAATTAATATTATACACATTAATATAATCTTTAGCCACTCTTGAGCTTAGCTTACCAAAATTAATATTGTAATAATTATAATCCACTACACATTAAGTAAATTCGTGAACTTAACATCCACCTCCTTCTGTCATTTCACATATAATTATTAAGTAATTAACTAATTAATGACTTCACTAATTACCTCCGGTTCAAGAAGGACCAATGGGCAAATTAAATGTGGAAAATTGCATTTAGCTGAATGTATAATTATTTACATAACAGTAAATGAACAATGATAACTATTATTTATCAGTTAGACAAGTAGAAATTTGGGACACTTAGATCGCAAAAAATGTCCCCCTTTGATACCTACCACTGTCATATCCACAAGTTGCTCTGGACCTATTAATTAAATGAAATATACATACACCAGGAATACTGGTTAATATATAAATTTGTGGACTGTATATTAAAAATAATAAATGGTTATATATATACACAATTACATAACAGAAGGAAAATATATCTTAATATCACTCACCAATTTGACTGGAGATTAATGTGTATCATACTCAGAAAACCTCACTCTAACTAAATCTATGAAAATAATGCTGGCCAGAATTACACACAAATCTAGAGAGCTTATCTGAGGTTCCTGGAGAGGTCTTGTCCTGGAGAGGTCTGATATCTCAAGTTATGCAGGAATGCATATCCACCAATTTCGCCTCCTATTTGAGAGGTGTCAGCACAATTTTAACCTCTAGAGCACGAAAAATTCTTCCCCATTCACCAACGTTTCTACAAAATTCAAACCCAAGATGGCGGGTCTCCTGCCCAGACGCATGCTTTCCGTTTTCTATGACAAATATTATTAAATACAGTATAAGCCATCTATTTACCTACAAATTACCGTATTTCCGGAAAATATATACAGTATTTTCCACAGAAGATGTACTGCCCATAACTGATGATACCTATTGCAAGATAGATGTATTGTTAGAAGCCTATGGTGGGGCTGTTATAAAAGTACCTCTACACAAAGTTTACATTGAAACAAGCTATTATACTGGTTATATTTCAGTGGGCATATCCAGTGGTGCATTTCCCATCAGGTCAGTGGACTTGTTGATAGGGAACAATATCCTTCATGCTGGTATATGTAAGGAACAACTTGTGATTGATAATAACACTGATGATTATTATGCCATTGAAGCTTGTAGAGAGAAGCCTATTTTATTTCCTCTCAGCGCAATTACTAGAGCTATGTCAAAGACACATCAACCATCCTTGTCTCCTGTTGAGTTAGTTGATGACAATGATTTGGGCTTGAATATGTTGTTTAGTGATGCTCTGCACCCAGGATCATTAACACTGACTCTCCCCGGTCATCAACCTAGTCAGGACATAACTGACGTTAAATTTCTAACTTAGGATGATTTAATCAAGGATCAGTTTGTTGATTAGTCAATGGAAAGACCGAGAGATATAGCAGTTACTGAGAGTGAAGCAAAGGATCTCGATAATTGTTACTATTATAGTAATGGTGTACTGATGGAGAAAAATACATGTAAGTTGTCAGCTGATAGTGTTTCCACCACAGTCAAGCATCTCGTAGTGTTGCCAGTTACATTGATTTTGCCATTGATTTTGCTCACAGTAGTCCCATAGGAGGACATTTGGGTGTCAAGAAGACACTGGGTAAAGTGGCAAAACATTTTACTTGGCCAAAAATGAAGGAAGCAGCAGCTGATCAGGTGCGACGTTGCCACGTGTATCAAGTGACAGGCAAGCCAGCACACACACCTCCACCTACACCTCTCACTGAGCTTACTAGTAGCAAAGTTCAGTTCATCAGGACTAGGGATTGTTCAGACTCATTTACAAGGTTGAAGCATCTGCTTTCCCCTGCTCCTGTACTGAGGAGTCCTAATTTCAGTCTTCCTTTCTTTTTACATATAGATGCAAGTGGTTATGCAGTGAGTGCTGTGCTGCTCCAACAGTCAACATCCACTGACATTCTCCATCCTATATGTTACTATATGTTACTATATGTTACTATTCGTCTAAGCTCAAACAACACCAGAAAAATTATGCCACTATTGAAAAAGAAGCTCTAGCTCTTGTGGTGTCCTTGGAGCATTTTGTCGTGTATTTGGGCACTTCCCCATTTAAAATTAACATTTTTTTCAGACCACAATCCACTCACCTACATAAACACAATGAAGAGTAAAGATGCTAGGATCATGAGGTGGGCTCACAGAATCCGGCCTTACTCTATTAGTATACAACATATCAGTGGTCATTGTAATGTAATTGCTGACGCTTTGTCACATTATTAATTATCATTTTTACATTTAAATTAACTTAATTTTATGCTCAAATACCTTATGTTACTTGATACATCAAATTCAGTGCAGTAATGTAATCTATCAAGCCCATGTTAGCTATGTATACTCATGTCTAATTATTCTATTTATATATTTACAGTAGTGGTGATATATGTTGGTGTGAGGAGACAGTTGGAGACAGAAGCTGAGTGTTGAGTGTGTAGTGTTGTGTGGCCAATGTTAGTTACTGAGTGGCTGAACACAGTCCTGCCACAGCCCCCCCTCTCTACACACCTTAGTTATGGCACTCAAGCTTTCTCATATGCAGATGTCCATACTGCCTCACATTCCACTACCACTATTTAAGAGTGGAATGCATTCTCCTGACTATCGCACAAGAATGCTTTTCTAATATACAGTCTCCACTACTACTGCCCTAGTATGAGGGGCATAACTCATAGTGAAATAGACAATGTGAAATGTAAAAAGTGCATGGCACAAGAGTGACTAATTTTTTTTATATTAAATTGTAATATTAAAGTGACACAAGTTATCACAATGTGAAAGGCATTAACGCAACTTATAGTGTGACCGTTTGTCATGCTGGGGGTATTGTGACCCCTGAATGGGTCACAATATATATAATGTATATTACCTGTTCATATAATTTTATATTGCTTATATTTTCGATATTAGCTAAATTGTAAATATATTGCTTTATATTATTATTTGACTTAGTTATATTATTAGGTAGGATGTAACATTTATATATTATTCAGTGCTCATAGTTCGAGTGTAAAGTAGCTGACAGCATTGTCTATCTACTGTAATTTTCACTCTGCTTGATTCCCTGCCGGCTTCTGTGTTGCTGGGCAGCAGCAGTCCATGGAGAGTCACGTGATCAGGGTGGGGTGATCACACCTCACCAGGAGTGAGAGTCGAGCTGGCCTGTGCTAATTATTGTCTGTTTGATGTGCCTTCCAACAAGACTGCCTCTCTAGCTCTCCCTTGTTGGCCCTTGTTGGAAGATCATCTCTGTCACTTTCTTGTTGTTAGTTCTGTGTAACTCTGTTCTCAGAACATAGCCTAGACTTAGTGATTTTCGATGTTGTACTGAGGTTGGGTGTCGCATAGACACTCTGAGAAACTCAGGTCCTGAACTGTAGCTTCTTACCTAATTTGTACTGGTATCTGTGTACTGTCACAGTCGGAAATTTTCTAATGCTGAACTTAGATTCAGTAGTATGGGAGTTTTGTGACTTTTGTGGAGGATCTGCACATGGTCCCTACTTAGTGTCATTATATTATCTCTTTGTTCCTGATTCTGTGTCGCTGTTGCTTGCTATATTGCTGTTTGGCTTATCAGTCGTTTTATTGTTCAAGCAAGCTGTTCTAATTGCCAGGTTGGTCAAGAAGTTAGTTTATGTGAGGACTTTTAGTTAGTCACTGATTAAGTCTAGTCGAGTCTTGAGACATTGCGAACTACTTAGAGCACTTACACACATACAGACAAACTTACTTGTATATATTAAGTATTATGTTATTAAATGTTAACAATGTACCAGATGGTACCTAAAAGCCATAAAGATGTGATATGTGCCTTCAACACAATACTACTGTACACGAGAGAACTTGCATCCTATATTATATCCAATTGATTACTATAATATAATTTGATCTTATATGCCTAGACAACTTTATTGTTATTAATAAACATATTAAATTTTAATTTCTTTAGTTAGTAGCCTACCAGTTGTAATCCTGAAGCACTATTGAATCTTACTAAATTCTAATGGCATTGTTCGAATCGCTCTTGGGCTGTGTGGACAGGCTGCGCAGTAGCTCCTGATTCGTCTAGTCTCTGCGCAGTTTTCACCAGTCTACTCACAATGGCGGAAGGAGGACGCAGGCGCATCAACACTGTCTGCCTTGATTTAGTGACTGGCTCATTTAATAGTCAGAATACTTATATTCTGCTGACGGCGATCCTGAGAGATACGTATGGAATTGCCAATGAAGACCTTTACGGTGTAGCATTAAATGGCAATATGAGGTTATTCGTCAAATTCAGACAAGGCTGCACCTATGAGAATATGGTTGCTAAATACCAGGATGTGATAAAGACTGTTAACCCTGGAGTTACCGTCCGCCTTCGAGATGTCTCCCGTGTTTACACATGGGTGAAGGTGCGCAACGTACCCTTTGAAGTGGATGAAAGCGATTTAAGGAACGTTTTTGACCGTTACGGCACCGTGCATCTGGCGGCGTTGGGACACTGGCGTGACGGCCCCCTTGTTGGCATGCTGGAAGGGTCGTTTTCTTTGAAAATGTCCCTTAAGCACCCGATACCATCATATGTGGTAATGGAGGACTTCAGAACGCAAGTGTATGTGACATATTCAGGTTAAAGGCGCATGTGTAGACTCTGTGGGGTGTATGACCACATTGCAGCACAATGTCCGACGAGGCGTGGAAGACCAGAGGTCACGACGAGGACGGAGGTGACAGCAGTACCGCAGTCATGCAGTCATACGCTGGGGCTACACAGCGTGGGAAACTGTGGAGTGACGAGGTAGAGGGGGAGACAGAGGAGTCACCTGCCTGCGTAACTCTACCGGGTGTGGAGGAGGACGCAGGCGTGGTGTCTGCGACGCTGGAGGATGCATACGCACCCGCCCAGGATGACATGGAGGCATTCATTCGAGAGGCTTAAACGTTTTGTTGGAAGCTTAAACAGCTGATGGACTCCAGGGTGGGCTGGAGGATGTCCGTGTACAAGAGGGAGAGGGAGGTGTCACAAAGCCGACTGTAGAACACCAGGTCGTGACCGTGGAGGTACACAGGGATGATAGATCCGAAGTTGACATGATCATCGATCGTGGCTGTTGCAAAAGGGCTGCGGTGACGACAGATTGTGACGACGTTCTAACTCCCGAACAAAGATCCATAGAACACGGCATACAAGATAGAGAGGAAGGCGTTTCCTCAATAGGAGGACGTGGGGGAAGAAGTGGAGAGAATCGCAAAGGTGTTAAGAGTGTTAGGATATCTAAGGGTAAACCATCAATGAAACCTTCAGGTGTATTACTCTAAATGTTAATGGTTTGAAATCAGACAACAAGCGTAACTGTCTGGTGGCGTTTTTGAGGAAACATGTTCCTGACGTTGTGTTTTTACAGGAACACAATCACAAATCTCCCGGGGAATTGATAATTCCTGAATATGTAGTGTACATGGGCTGTTCTAGCAGATTGAAAGGAGGTGTGGCAGTGTTAATAAAAGAGGCCAGCCCGTTTTCTTTACACACCTGTGAGGTTGGGGAGGAGGGGAGGGTGGTGCGGGTGGTTGGGGCATGGGGTGGGGTGCAGGTGGGATTCATCGGCGTCTATGGACCAGCGGAAAGTGATATGCGAATAAAAAACGTTTTTTTTAAGGGATGTTTTGGTGTATCATTTAAGGTCACTGCCAGCCGTCACGATCATTGGGGGAGATTGGAATTGTCTTGATCGCCGTAAGGATGTCGAACCTAGGGGAAGTTTTTTTTTTTCGTTTTTTTAGGGGACTTACTGCGGGGTGTGAATGTCTTTGATGTGGGGGGGATGAGGTAGGGAGGAGTGTGCATACGTTTATTAGGAGGGAGTATGCAGCATGATTGGACCGCATATATGTTTCTAGGGGAATCATGGTTCGAACCGTTTGTGCTCTAAATGTGAGTTTCTCTGACCATAGAAGAGTCATGGTGGACGTGGATTGGGAGGGATTACCGAGGCGGTACAGGGGTTTCTGGAAAATGAATGTTGGGTTAATGCGTAAAAGGAGCGTGAGGGAATCTTTTGCGAGTGTATGGAAGGAATGGTGGGATAACCGTAGGGTAGGGAGTGATATTATTGAGTGGTGGGACACGATTGGCAAGAGGAAGGTGAGAGACTTCTATCAGAGGAGTGGGGTAGAGGAACGAAAAATGCAACGTGGAACTTTGTCTTATCTGGAAAACCAACTGCAGGACTGTTATGTGAATGGTACGGGGGTGTACCCGGTGGCGGAAATTGAAAACTTAAAGCGCATGATAGGGGATATCCATAATCGTAATTTTGATGCGGCGCGGATAGCGAGTGGCATACAGGAGGTATTATGGGGAGATCGCCCTTCGGCGGTTGTCCTGCGGGAGCAGGGCAAACGCCGAAGGGCGACAGAATTAATGGGATTGGAAGTGCACGAGCAAATGGGGGCGTATAGCAGGGGACAGTACATTACGACAACTGAGGGAATGAGTTGCTATGTGGATAAATGGTACGAATCGCAATATGAGAATGTGGGGATCTCTAAGGAGGTGCTAGAAAAAATGGGTGAATGGGTATGTTGTGATTTAGAGAATAAGGATCGAATGAATTTGAATGGAAGCATAAGTGAGGAGGAGGTTAGGCTAGCGGTAGAGAGTATGAGTGCTGGGAAATCACCGGGGATCGATGGTATCCCTTGTGATTTCTATAAGGAAAACTGGGAATGCCTACGCGACTTTCTAGTGGTATTATTTAACGAAATGAAAACAAGCGGAAGACTCGGGGAACAACAAAGAACAGGCGTTGTGGTTATGATTCCAAAAAAGGCTACGGGGAACTGTGTCCAAAATTATAGGTCGATAACATTAATGTGTGGTGATTATAAAATATTTGCGAAAATGTTAGGTAATAGAATTAAAAGGGTATTAGAGAAGGTTTTGGATGAAGGGCAATATGGGGTACCCGGAAGATCAATGTGTGTGGGGCAAGGTATTATACGCAGGTTCATTGACGAAAGCGGGAAGGGTAATGCAGGGGGAATACTGGCTTTGGACTGGCATGCGGCATACGATTGTGTGGAGCGTGAGGCTTTATGGAAGTTCATGCAGTGGAAAGGATTCGGGAAGGAAATAGTAAGTTGGACGATGGCTTTGTATGAGCAGGCTATGTTTAGGGTACAGATAAATGGCAGGTTAGGGAATTTAATTGGAATGAAACGTGGTTTGAGGCAGGGGTGTCCTGTATCGCAGATTCTTTTTGCGTTACTTCAGGATCCTTTTTTCAGAGCTGTACAGGAGGGTGTGAATGATGGTGAAATGCGAGGAAGGGTGGGGATAAAAGCGGGAATCGTAGGCTATGTGGATGACACCACGATTTTATATAGGGGATCACGGGATTTACGAAAAGTAGGTGAATTGGTAAAACTTTTTGGGAGAGCAACGGGGATGATGGTCAATAAGGATAAGTCAATGCTTATGCACGTGGGAGATAGCATTAGTGGGGACATAGGTCAGGAGGAGGGTTGGCCTTTAGTAACTCACATCAAGGTATGTGGAATTGTTCATATGAGAAACATTCAGGAAGCGAGGAAGGTTAATTCGAGTGAGGTTGTGGATAGGGTGTTAGGTCGCTTGGCGGGGTTGCGTGCAGGAGGCTTAACTTTGCATCAGCGTGTAATTGTAGCGAATGTGCTTTTGTTTGGTAAGTTGTGGCATGTGGTAAGTATGTATCCGTTAGTTGCGTGTGATGAGAAACGTTTATTGAAGCGTGTATTTAGATATATATGGGGTTCAGGTTGTGATTGGTTAGCGAGAGATGTTGTGTATTTACCGACTAGTCGGGGTGGACTGGGGTTAATGAATCTGCACATGAGAATATTAGGTATGTACGTTAAACATAGTTATTTGCGTGAGGGTCGGAGGGTTGGTACAGGTTTGAATTGGATTCGAGGGGATTTGGTACGATGGATGAATGGTGGGGATGTTACGAGATGCGAGAACATGCTGAGGGTTTTAATTTATGCAAGGGATCCAAGTCGAATCAAGATTAGAAAACTGGCAAGGGTGGGAGAGAGGGAGGGGGTGGCTAGCGTAGAGGGTATATATCCAATGTATGCATGGCGTGATATTTGGGGTCGCTTGAAGGAGTTACGATTGAGGGCCGGGGTACGGGAGGTCATGTATAAATTCCTTCACAATATATTGCCTTCCGGGGAGGTTTTAGCGAATAGACGTGTACAAGTGGGTAAGGAGCGTTGTGTGTGTGGGGATATTGACACGGCTTTCCACGCAGTGTATTTTTGTGAGAGATTGGAAGCGGTAAGAGTGTGGTTTAGCAGAGTTATACAGATGGTGGGAGGTGAGGGAATTAGTGTCTTAAGAGCGTTAAGTCTAGATGTGGGGGGGGGGGGGTAGGGTTGCCGGTACAAAGGGCGATTGGATATCTAGTCACTGACTTTGTATATACTTCATGGGCCTGCAGACACGTATCAGCAAGAGAGAGGATCAGGGCGCTGGCAGCGATTTTTTATGGTACACAGCAGAGGAATAGAGAGATTGCTGGGGGTAGATGGCTTTCGACTTTTTCGGTGGGATATTGTAATTTCCATGTTCGTGATTTATGGGCATTAGTACCATAGAGGGTAGACGTGGCTGGCCTTTTCGTGTGTGAGCGAGAGTGACGGTTGGATTCGAAATGGTGAGGAATAATGATGAAACATTGGGAAGGGGCGGTCATGTAAGGTCATGTAAGGTCATGTAAGGTCATGTAAGGTCTAGAAGGTATAAACGAGAACGAACCGGGGCTTTGAAAAAAACAAAAAATTATGTTATATTGTTTGCCAAGTGAATAGATCGAATAAAATGTACGTTAACCTTTTATAATACACATCATTTGTGTAGCAGAATCGACACATGCTATAGTAATATTGTCGTCAGTATGATGACGCCTTAAGGTTAGATTTTGAAACTATAGAGGTTTGAGCAATCCCTGGCATACGTCGGCGACCCTCGTCGCTATTAGTTATACACTGATGTACCTTAGGGTCGACATTTAAGATAACTGTATTGTTATTGTGATACTGATAATGGATAAATGTCGAACACCGACGCATGAGATAATCTCAAGCAATGGCCTGTCGTGTATTGCTAATAGGTGAACGTGACGGTCATATGTGTATATATCCTGTTAATGCTTGGCTTAGCTCAAGCATATTCAAAAAAGTATGTATTTGATGTATGGTTCTTTAAAAGGTATCAGCCTTCACATGGCTTATATAATCTGGGATATATGTATATGAACCTACTATCACAATCTTTAATTATTACGTGTTTTGTATTTTTTTTTTCTACGTTAATGTTATTCACTGCCAGATTTAGGCTTGTTATATAACTTCTCATGATGTATTTTTGTGCTTCAAATAGGGAAATAAGGTTTTAATGTACTGTAACTAGATCGTTTTGATACCTTACGATAGGATTTTGTTATTTGTAGGGATTGTACTTGTATACATAATGTTAAATCTTTTACTTGCGGATGTGTCTTGCCCAGTGTTTAGGTGGGGTTTCATTGTGAAATGCCCTAATGTAATGTTTATTATAGGCTTTGTTTTGCCTAACGTTTTAGGTCAATGTTCTGTATTTTTAAAATTTGTAGGTTGTGTGACATTTACAGTGCAACTTGTGCAAGGGGTCTTATTTAACAGAGCAGTGGAGGGTTGGTGTGAGCGCTGACATAAATTGTAAGCGTTGTTTGTGTTACTGGTTTTGTTCCGTGCTGGAGCTCTCGCTATTTTATTCTGTTCGGCGGTTCCAGCAATATGCGGGACGTATTATGGTGGTATGTCTTGACAATTTTATTGAAGGCTTAGGTTTGCCTTTTGTTTCATTATTGTAATGTATAATGTTTTTATTCCTATGTTTATCATATCTTCTGTGTGCTTTATGCAAGGTTTTATTGTACCGTGTAACAGGAGTGTATTGTAGGTTTAGATTCTGTTAGTGTATTTTCTGAGCAGGTATTATAATGCTCTTTTCATTGTTAGGTGATGGTTTACCCTTTAATACGATATGATTGTAACACTTGGGGTCTGATGGGGTTAACACTAGATCATTGTATTTGCAAGTGGCTAATTATTGTGTTCTTTTATTTATTTATATCTTGTACTACTTGTTACAAAAACCCAGTAACAGGCTGAATGCTAGAAGGGCAGTATTCTAGTATTCACTGGAGATCTCTATGCTTGTTAGATTGTATCTTTTTCATGGGCCTGACGTACACGGTGTATAGTGTCTTGAACGCTGTGTCTGTGTGTGTCTGTATCTCTCTGTCTGTGCGTATGTGTGTATGTGTCTGTCTGTCCGTGTGTATGTGTTTGTGTGTGTGTGTGTGTGTATGTGTGTCTGTGTGTGTGTCTGTGTGTCTGTGTGTCTGTGTGTGTCTGTGTCTGTCTGTGTGTATGTGTGTGTGTATGTGTCTGTCCGTGTGTATGTGTGTGTGTGTGCGTGTGTGTGTGTGTATGTGTGTCTGTGTCTGTCCGTGTGTATGTGTGTGTGTCTGTGTGTCTGTGTGTGTCTGTGTGTGTCTGTGTCTGTCTGTGTGTATGTGTGTGTGTATGTGTGTGTGTGTGTGTGTGTGTGTGTGTGTGTGTGTGTGTGTGTACTCACCTATTTGTACTCACCTATTTGTGGTTGCAGGGGTCGAGTCCTAGCTCCTGGCCCCGCCTCTTCACCGGTTGCTACTAGACCCTGTCTCTCCCCGCTCCATGAGCTTTATCAAACCTCGTCTTAAAACTGTGTATGGTTCCTGCCTCCACTACGTCATTTTCTAGGCTATTCCACTGCCTTACAACTCTATGACTGAAGAAATACTTCCTACTATCTCTCTGACTCATTTGTGTCTTCAACTTCCAATTGTGGCCTCTTGTTTCTGTGTCCCCTCCCTGGAACATCCTGTCCTTGTCCACCTTGTCTATTCCACGCAGTATTTTATATGTCGTTATCATGTCTCCCCTGACCCTCCTGTCCTCCAGTGTCGTCAGGCCGATTTCCCTTAATCTTTCTTCATAGGACATTCCCCTTAGCTCTGGAACTAACCTTGTTGCAAACCTTTGTACTTTCTCTAGTTTCTTGACGTGCTTT
Organism: Cherax quadricarinatus; assembly: GCF_038502225.1. Lineage (NCBI taxonomy): Eukaryota > Metazoa > Arthropoda > Malacostraca > Decapoda > Parastacidae > Cherax > Cherax quadricarinatus. The sequence continues at coordinate 13,753,839 of NC_091381.1, read as the reverse complement.
ATCAAGTGCGGGTTCCAAACAGGTGCTGCATACTCCAGTATGGGCCTGACATACACGGTGTACAGTGTCTTGAATGATTCCTTATTAAGGTGTCGGAATGCTGTTCTCAGGTTTGCCAGGCGCCCATATGCTGCAGCAGTTATCTGATTGATGTGTGCTTCCGGAGACATGCTCGGTGTTATACTCACCCCAAGATCTTTCTCCTTGAGTGAGGTTTGCAGTCTTTGGCCACCTAGCCTATACTCTGTCTGTGGTCTTCTGTGCCCTTCCCCTATCTTCATGACTTTGCATTTGGCAGGATTAAATTCGAGAAGCCATTTGCTGGACCAGGTGTCCAGTCTGTCCATGTCTCTTTGAAGTCCTGCCTGGTCCTCATCAGATTTAATTCTCCTCATTAACTTCACATCATCTGCAAACAGGGACACTTCTGAGTCTAACCCTTCCGTCATGTCGTTCACATATACCAAAAATAGCACTGGTCCTAGGACCGACCCCTGTGGGACCCCGCTCGTCACAGGTGCCCACTGTGATACATCATTACGTACCATGACTCGTTGTTGCCTCCCTGTCAGGTATTCTCTGATCCATTGCAGTGCCCTTCCTGTTATATGCGCCTGATGCTCTAGCTTCTGCACTAATCTCTTGTGAGGAACTGTGTCAAAGGCCTTCTTGCAGTCCAAGAAGATGCAATCAACCCACCCCTCTCTCTCTTGTCTTACTTCTGTTATTTTATCATAAAACTCCAGAAGGTTTGTGACACAGGATTTGCCTTCCGTGAATCCGTGCTGGTTGGCATTTATACTCCTGTTCCGTTCCAGGTGCTCCACCACTCTCCTCCTGATAATCTTCTCCATAATTTTGCATACTATACACGTCAATGACACAGGTCTATAGTTTAGTGCCTCTTTTCTGTCTCCTTTTTTGAAAATGGGAACTACATTTGCCGTCTTCCATACCTCAGGTAGTTGCCCAGTTTCCAGGGATGTGTTGAAGATTGTGGTAAGTGGTACGCACAACATATCTGCTCCCTCTCTAAGGACCCATGGAGGGATGTTGTCCGGTCCCATTGCCTTTGAGGTATCGATGTCCCTTAGCAGTTTCTTCACCTCCTCCTCATCTGTATGTATGTCGTCCAACACTTGTTGGTGTATTCCTTGTTGGTGTCCCCATCTGGTCTGTCCCCCCAGAGTCCTTCCTGTCTCTACTGTAAATACTTCCTTAAATCTCGTGTTGAGCTCCTCACATACCTCTTGATCGTTTCTTGTGAGTTCTCCACCTTCTTTCCTCAGCCTTATCACCTGGTCCTTGACTGTTGTCTTCCTCCTAATGTGGCTATACAGCAGTTTCGGGTCAGATTTGACTTTCGATGCTATGTCGTTTTCATACTGTCGCTGGGCCTCCCTCCTAATCTGCGCATACTCGTTTCTGGCTCTTCTACTAATCTCCTTGTTTTCCTGGGTCCTATGCCTCCTGTACCTTTCCCATTCTCTGTTGCACTTAGTTTTTGCCTCCCTACACCTTCGGGTAAACCAAGGACTCGTTTTGGTCTTCCTATTATTTCTGTTTCCCTTGGGAACAAAACTTTCCTCTGCCTCCTTGCACTTTGTTGCCACATATTCCATCATCTCGTTTACTGATTTTCCTACCATTTCTCTGTCCCACTGAACCTCCTGCAGGAAGTTTCTCATACCTGTGTAGTCCCCCCTTTTATAGTTTGGCCTGTCCCCTTCAGTTCCTGTTACCTTCTCCACTTGTAACTCTACTATATAGTCAAAACTCAGAACCACATGATCGCTAGCTCCAAGGGGCCTCTCGTAAGTGATGTCCTCGATGTCTGAACTGCTCAGGGTGAACACAAGATCCAGTCTTGCTGGCTCATCCTCCCCTCTCTCTCTGGTTGTGTCCCTGACATGTTGATGCATGAGGTTTTCAAGTGTGTGTGTGTGTACTCACCTATTTGTGGTTGCAGGGGTCGAGTCTTAGCTCCTGGCCCCGCCTCTTCACCGGTTGCTACTGGATCCTCTCTCTCCCCGCTCCATGAGCTTTATCAAACCTCGTCTTAAAACTGTGTATGGTTCCTGCCTCCACTACGTCATTTTCTAGGCTATTCCACTGCCTGACAACTCTATGACTGTGTGTGTGTGTGTGTGTGTGTGTGTGTGTGTGTGTGTACTCACCTATTTGCGGTTGCAGGGGTCGAGTCTTAGCTCCTGGCCCCGCCTCTTCACCGGTTGCTACTGGGTCCTCTCTCTCCCCGCTCCATGAGCTTTATCAAACCTCGTCTTAAAACTGTGTATGGTTCCTGCCTCCACTACGTCATTTTCTAGGCTATTCCTACTCGCTGTTGTCTTCCTGACAGGTATTCCCTGATCCACTGTGGTGCCTTCCCTTTTATCCCAGCCTGGTCCTCCAGCTTCTGCTCTAATCTCTTGTGTGGCACTGTGTCAAATGCCTTCTTACAGTCCAAGAAAATGCAATCTACCCACCACTCTCTCTTTTGTCTTACAGCCGTCACCTTGTCATTGAACTCTAGTAGGGTTGTGACACAGTATTTCCCATCCCTGAAACCATACTGGCTGTCATTGATAAGCTCAATCCTTTCTAGGTGCTCCACCACTCTTCTCCTGATAATTTTCTCCATGACTCTGCATACTATACACGTCAGTGACCCTGATCTGTAGTTTAATGCTTCGTGTCTGTCTCCTTTTTTAAAAATTGGGACTACATTTGCTGTCTTCCATACTTTCGGTAGTTGTCCTGTTTCGATAGATGTGTTTAAGATAGTTGTTAGTGGTATACAAAGTGCCTCTGTTTCCTCTCTGAGGACCCATGGAGAGATGTTATCCAGCCCAATCACCTTTGAGGTATCTAGCTCGCTTAACAGCCTCTTCACTTCTTCCTCGGTTGTATGTATTGTGTCCAACACTTGATGGTGTATGCCACCTCTTTGCCTTTCTGGAGGCCCTTCTGTCTCCTCTGTGAACACTTTGAATCTTATGCTGAACTCCTCACATACTTCATGGTCTTTTTTTGTGACCTCTCCTCCTTCCTTCCTCAGCCTGATTACCTGGTCCTTGACTGTTGTTTTCCTCCTGATGTGACTGTACAACAGCTTTGGGTCAAATTTGGCTTTTGCTTCTATGCTCTTCTCATATTGCCTTTGGGCCTCCCATTTTACCTGTGCATATTCATTTCTGGCTCTTTGACTGGTCTCCTTATTCTCCTTGGTTCTTTGTCTTCTATACTTCTTCCATTCTCTAGCAAATTTGGTTTTGGCATCGCTGCACCTTTGGCTGAACCATGGCCTCATCCTGTGTGTGTGTGCATGTTTGTGTGTGTGTGTGTGTGTTTTTTTTGTGTGTGTGTGTGTTTTTGTGTGTGTGTGTGTTTCTGGAAGTGTTCGTCCAGCCAGCAATTGACACCAATTGCCCTGGGCAACTATTCATTTCCACCTCCTCTCCTGGGCAAAATGATCTCTATTGTTGGCCTATACCTGCTGATCAAGTCTTCATTCCTACGTCTGCCAACATCGTTGCCTCCCACACTGAGGCAGATAATAGGATTGCTCCCATTACCTTTCATGATGTCATCTGGTGGCTATCACTTTCCTCCATCCCAGCCCCTGGAAAACATACCCTCTGCCTCGTCTTCCTATCTCTAAGACAAAAAGCTCTATCCATAATCTTAATCTGACTGTCCCCAACTAAAACAATGTTCCTTCACTGGCGAAGATCGTCGTAATTTTCTCGATGGTAGACAACCCACATTCATCAGGTACCACTGAAAATGGGTTCATAGTTTCAACAGTAGTTTTCTGGTTCTTCGTTGTTTCTGCCACTCCATCAGTCTTCTTGATCCTCAGCTTCGTTCCATGTTGCCCAGACACTGTGAGTCCTCACCTGAGGTCTCACAACAGGAGGAATACTACGAATCCTGTTGTTTTCCACCGACAATCGCCATATCGCGAGCTTCGCTACTCTTAGCTCCTCCTTAAGCTGCTGGTAAAATTGTTCAATGGGGGACATTTTGGTTCAGATTCACAGACACATCCTCACAGAGCTAAGTACAGGCCATCACTGAGCGAAGTACAGGTCAGCTAAGTACAGGTCAGGTTATAATAGCTTATTGCTGAGGAAGGATAAAAATAGTATGGACAAATATTTCTGTTAGTGGTTGGATCTGAGAAGGTTTGTTTCAGTGTCTTTCTACTGTTACGTTCTTCTGTAGTATTACCAGCAGCAACTATGTGATGGCAGGGTTTATTGTTTTGAGGAGGATTCTTGCTAATACGCCAGAGATGATGAAGCTGCCTTTATTTTGCTAAATTGTGTTATAAACAGCGATTAATGACGATTCAAGATATTTAGGTTTTGCGGAAATTTGGTTCTTTGATCACAAGTTGGGCGTCGTTGAATTTCATGAGGTGATTGGCGGAATTCCGATGCTGTACACAGGTGTTATTCAAGTTATCGTTCCTACATGTATTAATAAAGAAACATTACTGTATGCTTCTAATATTATACAAGAACGTAACAGTAGAGGAACACTGAAACTTGCCTTCTCAAATCCAACCAGTGTCAGAAATATTTGTCCAACCTATTTTTCTGCTACCCAAGCAATAAGCTTTTGTAACCTTTTTACTCAGTACAAGTTGATTTTTCTACCTACTGTATTACAACTGTTATAGCTAGTATTACATCTACTACTACCACTAGTATTATAACTACTATACTCTAAGCCTATATACACCCTCTGTGTCCATGTACTGTTTGCAACGGCTTGACAAAGCTCCTGGAGAGCGAAACGTTGCCACAATAAAATGTCACATTAGTTGCACTTGTGTCCTTTTACTTAACATTTTGTAGGTAATCCTACCAACATTAATTGAGAATTTATATGTTCAGAAAATAGTATATCTCTCAGTTTGCTTTCACTGATAGTTAGCTCTATTGGTGTAAAAATGAACATTTTTAATTGGAAATTGTATGGAATCTTTGGAATGGCGATATAAAGAGTGAATACAATAACATTAATCACCTTATTATGCATGCCAAGTATCTGGGAGATTACCATCCACTCTCTGCTGATGGCCATTACGTCTTCGGATTCCCATGATGATCTTATCCGTACCGTTTGCTCCAATTTTCTCACAGCTGTAGTGATTATTCTTAGGAATGATTCCATGTAGTTGTCTAGGACTGCTGGAATACAGGAGGTGATGAAAATAGAAGGAATTGCTAAGGTCCACTCGGGGATGAGGAATTGTGTGCTGAGAGCTAAGAACAGCGGGTGCAACACTGTGTTTACCACCATAATGATCCATTGTCGATTACTCTCTACATGCAGACGTCTGAAGGAATCCATGTAGGTTTTCATGTTGTAAGTGTTCCAGCCTGCCTGCACGTGGGCGAAGATGCAGAAGGCATAGCCACACCCTACAGAAACACTGAAAACCTTGAACCAGTAGGGCTGAGGAATGATGGTACACTCCAACAATAAGCCTACAAAACAAACAAGACAAAAGAAGCACATAATCACTGCAAATATGATGCCTCGCCAACTCACGAAGTAGGCGCCCTCTGCTCCTCGTTCTAGGGTATGCAGACCCAGTGCTCGCGAAAATGTAAATAGTGGGCGGTATATCTCGTCTATTGTTTTATGCTGCTGATTCTCCTTCTTAGATCCTAATGCGTTTTTTATTCCCGTCGCTTCGCGACAATTAGAGGAATGAATGACGAATACCTCCATTATGGATGGACAGACTACGGTTGGAAAACAAGACTTCGGTTCTCTTTCAAAGCAAGAGGTGGGATGTACAGTCCGTACAACACGATGGTTCTCACGCAAGTACTGATAAGCAGCTTACCTTTACCTCCCATCCTCACATCTTTTCTCCCCTCTTCTCTGGCACTTATTTTCCCTCCATTCCACTCGAATGACCTTATCAGGAAGACTAACGTAGATAACTCTTGCCACGTCATTTACGTCCTTTAACGGTTTGTCCCGCGTTCTTCTGGTTGCTTACTGCAGCTTAGTCACTCAAACAAGTCTCACTTTGTACATTGCTAGTTCCTTCAACTCTGCTTCCCCTAATTCTTAGTTTTCTTAATACCTTTAAAAGTGTACAACAATTTTTTTTCCAAAATTTGATTATTATTGCATTCATGAAGGAAGAGCTAAACCGGTAAAGGTCATACAGCGACAGGAGAATAGAAAGCTATCATGTGAAAGAAAGGGTTGTCTTATTTCTTTGGGTCAAGAGCGCTTCACCAAAATTATGTGGAGCAAAATTAGAGAATCAGAACATTACACATGAAGCGGGCCGGACGAACTGTCTTCTAGAATTATAAAAAAAAATGTACACCTTAGATTGCATATTTAATATATGTAATGTTTAAAAGGTTGGTAGATGATAAGGTGCCAAATGATTCCAAGTCGGCAACTGTCATTACAGTTTTCTAAAATGGAGGCCATGCGTGAGCCTTCACCGTTATTCTCTTATCTTAACATCATTTTGGGTTATTAAATGACTAAGATCTTAAAATTTCCTAAACACTACTTAACACACAGAAGTCCAAATAAAATAGTGCAACAACAGACTCTAGTTTTTCACCAGTCCAAAAACCGGATTTTCAGTGCATTGTTTTTTAAATTTTCTACCAGAGTTCATGTTTCTCTTGACAGAGACCGCACAATCATGTCGCGTGATGGAATATTTTCCTTTTTCGCTACATAAATAACCCACGCATACGACGACGTTTCGGTCCAACTTGAAGAATTTACAAAGTCACGCACGTTATCTTTATCTCTCTGAAATTGACCAGTATCGTACTTTCTCTGTTATCATTCATCTTTTGTGTGAATATTAACTATGGCTCCCGAGAGAAGTATTAGCGATGCTGAAAGTAGAAAGAAGAGAAGAATGAGTGTGAAACTATACTAGTTCTGAAAAATGAAGAAGTCTAAGATTAATATGTTTACAGCGTAAGGCAGACGCCCCAAGACTTTGGTGTCCAAGAAACAATTCGTTTATTCAGAGATAATAGGGTGAAAATAAGAACATGTTCAGTGAGTAATCCAGGATGGGACGTAATACAAAGAGATCACTATAAGCAAATAAGACAGTAGAATATGTAGACATAGTAGAAAAGAAGGATAAGTGCCTCAGTGCCCTTATGATAAGGGAGAGAGGATTTTCGTACTATAAATTCGTGAACCTTCACAAGCGCTCGTTTAGTTCCAGATGAATTAACTGTTTTAAAGTGTGCAGTCAGCTGCATAATTTAATGTTTAACGGGGAGAGAGCATATAGCGATCGTGTAGTCGCAAGAAATTTCCCTGCAAAGTTGACGTAAATTATTTCTGAGTATAGCTACACACTCGAGCAAATATTTAATACTGAAGTTACAGGATTTGATGTGCAAGCCTGGATTTATTTATCGCTCAGAGAATCCCAGTTCACTGATAGGTAAATGCAAATCCGTTTAGATGAATATGACACACGTGCAACAGTTTGGTTTCTGTATGTATCTTTATCAGGTATCATGATCGACTCTAAAAATACCTAACGGTTCAACAACTTGGCCAGTTGTTTGGCTGTCTAGCAAGACAGCATGGATAACTAAGTCCTATTTTTTGAGTGATTTAAACATTATTTATTTCCTGCGATGATTCTGAACCTGACCAGACAGAACCTTTCATTTACGGCTCTCCTTACTCTTGATAATTCCTATAGCTATCCTTAGCTTTTGGAATCAGTGCATTTGGATGCATAGATTACAAAAGCTGAAACCATTATTTTATTACCATATACGATATTTCTGATGCAACCACTGGATCGAGGAATAATTAAGACATTTAAATGTCACTACATACGCAAGGTCATTCCGAAACTCATTTCAGGAATAGACAACAACTTAGAGACTGGAGTAGCAGAGTTTAACATTGCTGATGCAAAACCACATGTAAAATTGTCAAGAAATGTAGTTATCTACTCGTCAGTAAATGCAGCCTGGGGAAAATTATGGCCAAGTGTACTGATTAATGTCACAAAATTTCCTCCAGTACTGAATAAGGTGCAGGAAACTGTGAACCTTGCACAGAGATTGCCAGGTAAGATATACAAGACAATGATGTAAATGAATTGTTAGAAGAGGAAGGAATGATAAAGGAACTTGATTTCCAGTTAGATGAAGGATAGATAAGAGATGAAGATGACGTCTCAAATGTCATCCAGTCTTTTAAAATTATGTTCTATATATTGCAGAAATAATGTTTTTTGTTTTGTTTTGTTTGTATATTGTAACTTTTGCTCTAGAAAGTAGAATTTCTGGGTAGATATTTTCCTTGCCATGTACATTAAGTACTTTAGGCACAGTTGCTAAAAACCTGTACTAAAACACCCCACGAGAAACGCGAGACTCTGTACAGTACTGGTACAAGTGCAAGCTGATCGTAAGGTCCTAACACATCAATAAAAATGGCTGGGAAGTGCGTACCTTATCGTCATCCATATAAAATTATGCAGGGTAAAACCAAACCATTAATTTACGTAATCTTATTTATTAAATTACTCTATGAACCTAATTACGTCAAACCAGGTCCTTAAGGACCATATCAAACCTCTACATAAATTTCCAAACCCAAAAAATAACAGTTACAATGCAAGGTATGAAAAATATTTTTGGGGCAAATTACGATTGTAAAAAAAAAAAATAGGGAGGGCGGGGGGGGCGCGGGGGGGGGGCGGGGGGGAGGGGGGCGGGGGCGGGGTGGCGGGGGGGTTTGCGAGCCTTCTGAAGCATAACATTTTTCCAGTGTCTTTATTAGTGCACATATTATGATTTCACTTAACACATTTATTTCATAAGTGCACCGAAACAGAAAAGTAATATTTTATTGTATGCAAAAAGTGAGGCAAAAAGATAAGTCCTGACAGATATAGTCAACATAAACTTAAAAATAAACAGTTTGCAAATTTATATATAAAAAAAAATCTAAATAAACCCTCACGTTAAAGAAGAAAACTTTGTTAGTGGATTAAAGACTGGCTTACCAATAGTAAACTTTGTTAGTGGATTAAAGATTGGCTTACCAATAGTAAACTTTGTTAGTGGATTAAAGATTGGCTTACCAATAGTAACCTTTGTTAGTGGATTAAAGATTGGCTTACCAATAGTAAACTTTGTTAGTGGAATAAAGGCTGGCTTACCAATAGTAAACTTTGTTAGTGGATTAAAGATTGGCTTACCAATAGCAAACTTTGTTAGTGGATTAAAGATTGGCTTACCAATAGTAAACTTTGTTAGTGGATTAAAGATTGGCTTACCAATAGTAAACTTTGTTAGTGGATTAAAGATTGGCTTACCAATAGTAAACTTTGTTAGTAGATTAAAGATTGGCTTACCAATAGTAAACTTTGTTAGTGGATTAAAGATTGGCTTACCAATAGTAAACTTTGTTAGTGGAATAAAGACTGGCTTACCAATAGTAAACTTTGTTAGTGGATTAAAGATTGGCTTACCAATAGTAAACTTTGTTAGTGGATTAAAGATTGGCTTACCAATAGTAAACTTTGTTAGTGGATTAAAGATTGGCTTACCAATAGTAAACTTTGTTAGTGGATTAAAGATTGGCTTACCAATAGTAAACTTTGTTAGTAGATTAAAGATTGGCTTACCAATAGTAAACTTTGTTAGTGGAATAAAGACTGGCTTACCAATAGTAAACTTTGTTAGTGGATTAAAGATTGGCTTACCAATAGTAAACTTTGTTAGTGGATTAAAGATTGGCTTACCAATAGTAAACTTTGTTAGTGGATTAAAGATTGGCTTACCAATAGTAAACTTTGTTAGTGGATTAAAGACTGGCTTACCAATAGTAAACTTTGTTAGTGGATTAAAGATTGGCTTACCAATAGTAAACTTTGTTAGTGGATTAAAGATTGGCTTACCAATAGTAAGCTTTGTTAGTGGATTAAAGACTGGCTTACCAATAGTAAACTTTGTTAGTGGATTAAAGACTGGCTTACCAATAGTAAACTTTATTAGTGGATTAAAGACTGGCTTACCAATAGTAAACTTTGTTAGTGGATTAAAGATTGGCTTACCAATAGTAAACTTTGTTAGTGGATTAAAGATTGGCTTACCAATAGTAAACTTTGTTAGTGGATTAAAGACTGGCTTACCAATAGTAAACTTTGTTAGTGGATTAAAGACTGGCTTACCAATAGTAAACTTTGTTAGTGGATTAAAGACTGGCTTACCAATAGTAAACTTTGTTAGTGGATTAAAGATTGGCTTACCAATAGTAAACTTTGTTAGTGGATTAAAGACTGGCTTACCAATAGTAAACTTTGTTAGTGGATTAAAGACTGGCTTACCAATAGTAAACTTTGTTAGTGGATTAAAGATTGGCTTACCAATAGTAAACTTTGTTAGTGGATTAAAGATTGGCTTACCAATAGTAAACTTTGTTAGTGGATTAAAGACTGGCTTACCAATAGTAAACTTTGCTAGTGGATTAAAGACTGGCTTACCAATAGTAAACTTTGTTAGTGGATTAAAGATTGGCTTACCAATAGTAAACTTTGTTAGTGGATTAAAGACTGGCTTACCAATAGTAAACTTTGTTAGTGGATTAAAGATTGGCTTACCAATAGTAAACTTTGTTAGTGGATTAAAGACTGGCTTACCAATAGTAAACTTTGTTAGTGGATTAAAGACTGGCTTACCAATAGTAAACTTTGTTAGTGGATTAAAGACTGGCTTACCAATAGTAAACTTTGTTAGTGGATTAAAGACTGGCTTACCAATAGTAAACTTTGTCAGTGGATTAAAGACTGGCTTACCAATAGTAAACTTTGTTAGTGGAATGAAGACTGGCTTACCAATAGTAAACTTTGTTAGTGGATTAAAGATTGGCTTACCAATAGTAAACTTTGTTAGTGGATTAAAGACTGGTTTACCAATAGTAAACTTTGTTAGTGGATTAAAGATTGGCTTACCAATAGTAAACTTTGTTAGTGGATTAAAGACTGGCTTACCAATTCAAATTCAAATTCAAATTCAAAGTTTATTCTCTATAAGGATTACAATGCTGAGTTTACAGAAGTTTGGTTATTGTTTGGTTTAACATGTAGTAAAATTGAGATTACAGAGTGTACCACTAGAACGCTTAGCATGGCTAGGCATTTCGGGCATACTTAGTTTTATTCTTAAATGTAAAATATTACAAATTATGAGGTAAGTTGGTATTATGGCTAAGTGACTAAATATTATTTTGTGAGTTTAGCAGTGTGAATGCTTTTGTTTTGGCACAGTATATAGTTTCAGTATTGGAGTATCACAGGATTCATTATATTAAGACTGAGATTAATATTTCTGTTTATGGTCAAATGAGTGTGCGAGTGTAAGTGTGAACCACCAGGTGGTATTCGTGAAGTTAGTTGACGGGGTGTATCAGGGAGATAAGATGTTTTCTAATGGTAGTTTTGAAGGTGATGAATGTGTCTGCAGTTCTAGAGTTCTCAGGTAGGGTATTCCAGATTTTAGGGCCTTTGACATACATTGAATTTTTGTAAAGGTTTAGTCGGACACGGGGAATGTCGTAGAGATGTTTGTTTCTGGTGTTATGCCTGTGGGTTCTGTCACAACTATCAAGAAAGCGTTTAAGGTCAAGGTTGATATTAGAGTTTAAGGCCCTGTAGATATAGATTGCACAGTAGTAAGTGTGGATGTACTGAACTGGGAGTAAGTTTAGATCTTTGAAGAGTGGGGGGGTGTGCTGCCAGGGATGGGATTTAGTGATTATTCTTACTGCAGCTTTTTGTTGGGTTATTATTGGCTTTAGGTGTGTTGCTGCAGTTGATCCCCAAGCACAAATAGCATAGGTGAGGTGTGGATAAATAAGTGAGTGGTATAGTGTGAGAAGGGCATTTTGCGGCACGTAGTACCGTATCTTGGAGAGGATCCCAACCGTTTTGGATACTTTTTTGGCTATATGCTGGATATGGGTGCTGAAATTCAGGTTATTGTCAAGGTATAAGCCTAAGAATTTTCCCCCATTATTTCTGGTAATTAGAGTGTTGTCAATCTTAATGTTAATTTGTGCATCTCCTGCTCTGCTACCAAACATAATATAGTAAGTTTTGTCAGTGTTAAGCGTAAGTTTGTTGGCTGTCATCCAAGTCGATATTTTAATCAGCTCCTCATTCACAATGGTGTTAAGGGTGGCAAGATTAGGGTGAGAGATGACATAAGTCGTGTCATCAGCAAAGAGAATGGGTTTTAGGTGTTGGGATACGTTTGGTAGGTCATTGATGTATATGAGGAAGAGCAGGGGACCAAGGACACTTCCCTGCGGAACTCCAGTATCAAGTGGCCGTGTTGCTGATGCTGTGTCTTTAATGGTGACCTACTGATACCTATTAGTAATGTAAGATTTGAAATAAGCAAGCGCATGGCCTCTTATACCGTAGTGGTCAAGTTTGTGGAGTAGGATTTCGTGGTTTACTGTGTCAAAAGCTTTTCTTAGGTCAATAAAAATTCCTAGTGGATATTCCTTATTTTCCAGTGCTGTGTAAAGCAGATCTAGCATTTTTATGATTGCATCATTAGTGCTTTTATTTTTCCTGAATCCAAACTGGCAGGGGTTGAGTATGTTTTGAGCCGTTATAAATGAATACAGTCTCCTGTGCACAAGTTTCTCAAAGATTTTGGATAGCAATGGTAAGTTAGATATTGGCCTATAGTTGTTTAAGTCTGTAGGGTCACCACCTTTATGTATTGGTGTAACCCTTGCCATCTTGAGTAGTTTCGGGAAGGTGCTAGTCTCTATTGACTTGTTAAAAAGTAATGAAATAGCATGCGAAAGGACATGAGCCGCTCGCTTGTACAGTAATGGTGGGACATGAGACAGATTCCCCGAGTTATTTTTAAGTGACTTTATGATCTCAATGACTTTGTTAGTGGATTAAAGACTGGCTTACCAATAGTAAACTTTGTTAGTGGATTAAAGATTGGCTTACCAATAGTAAACTTTGTTAGTGGATTGAAGACTGGCTTACCAATAGTAAACTTTGTTAGTGGATTAAAGATTGGCTTACCAATAGTAAACTTTGTTAGTTGATTAAAGACTGGCTTACCAATAGTAAACTTTGTTTGTGGATTAAAGACTGGCTTACCAATAGTAAACTTTGTTAGTGGATTAAAGACTGGCTTACCAATAGTTAACTTTGTTAGTGGATTAAAGATTGGCTTACCAATAGTAAACTTTGTTAGTGGATTAAAGACTGGCTTACCAATAGTAAACTTTGTTAGTGGATTAAAGACTGGCTTACCAATAGTAAACTTTGTTAGTGGATTAAAGACTGGCTTACCAATAGTAAACTTTGTTAGTGGATTAAAGACTGGCTTACCATTAGTAAACTTTGTTAGTGGATTAAAGACTGGCTTACCAATAGTAAACTTTGTTAGTGGATTAAAGACTGGCTTACCAATAGTAAACTTTGTTAGTGGATTAAAGACTGGCTTACCAATAGTAAACTTTGTTAGTGGATTAAAGACTGGCTTACCAATAGTAAACTTTGTTAGTGGATTAAAGACTGGCTTACCAATAGTAAACTTTGTTAGTGGATTAAAGACTGGCTTACCAATAGGAAACAATGAATTATTAAGAATCAGTCACTTTTTAAAACTATCTTTACAAAGATGATTGAATCACAGAGACTCGTAAAATACACCATTACACTTGTAGGTTTACACTGTTATATACAACATAAAATATATAATCTTTAACCTAAATTTGAATAAAAATAATATAATGGAAATAATAGATCATCCAAGTTTAGGTTTTCGTATTAATCACACATATGTGATAAGAATTTCAAAATTTACAGGTTTTACGTAATATATTTAGAACTTGAAAAATCAAAAGCAATTAACACATAAACTGAAGACAAGCAATAATATTTTTTAGATAACTAGCAAGAAGTTGTGTTTGCTGCCTCAACACTGACATTGTTTACATCATGTCCTCCTTGACATTGTTTACATTACGTCCTCCTTGTCTGTTGTACAGATTAGTCTGTTTTCAAATATTTCATATTTCTGCCTCGGTCTGAAGTATTCTTCAGCAGATCTGCTAAAGACTTCCTCAGACGAATGTCGGAATTAATCAGAAGGTTTTGGAAACAAAATAGCTTAAACAAAAGATAAGACTGTGTTCGAGCAGCAATACCAGCTACATTCTAGCTGTCACAGAAGCTATATTGATTGTCTTCAATATACTTGTTTAACTACCCATTAAATATGCTGTTCACTTTTGGTACCCTAATTATATATATATATATATATATATATATATATATATATATATATATATATATATATATATATATATATATATATATATATATATATATATATATATATATATATATATATATATGTCGTGCCGAATATGTAAAACTGGTCAATTAGCAAGAACTCGTTTAAAATTAAGTTCTTTCTGAAAATTTCTCTTATACGTTTAAAGATAGATTTTTTTAATTAATGTTAATGTTATTTTTTTTAATTTTGCACCAAAAGAATCTTAGAAAACTTACCTAACCTTATTATAACAAGACCAATTTATTTTAGCCTAACCCAACTAAATATATTTTAGATTTGTTTACAGTAATTTAATACTAAACAAACACATTGAAATATATTTTTTTCGTTAAGTTCAGAATGATTTTGGCGAAATTATTGCATACACAAATTTTCACTTGTCCTGTATGGCAAGATGAGCGTTGCTATTTAAGCCAAGATCGCAAGTTCTGCCTATTCGGCACGACATATTTATATATATATATATATATATATATATATATATATATTTATCGACAGGTGGCTATCGTCAATGAAATCCTTACTTCAGTTCAAGAAAATTGTTTTGAACAACTGGTTGGTCATGTTGGTACAGTAGTACAGTAGTACAGTAGTACAGTAGTACAGTAGTAGTAACAGGGATACCAGAAATGGTAACTGCAGTTGTAGTAAGCTTCTGCACTATCTTTATTCCATATTTCCCCAGTATAAATAATTCTCAGCAATGTTTTGATGCTGGTAATGTTACCACAAAACCTGTGGATAACAGGAAAAATTCTCTCTCTTATGTATTCATGGGTATATGTGAAGAAATCTAAGCAGAAATAAAGGAGTGTGACTGTAGCTAGTACCCAACTAATAGCCACGATACAGATCGTGGGTGTCTATACAGTTTGCCTTTCCCATATGCTTTTTTTCTCATTTCTCACATCCTCTCTTTGCCATTACTCCTTCCCCTTTCTCACTTCGTTCTTCACTAGCCTCAACGCATTTCCACTTTCATCCTCACTTCCCTGCCCCATCCCTTATCCTCTCACCCTTCACTTCCTACCCTCACCCTTTGCCCTTCTCTTTCACCTTATCCTTTCCCTCCCTCTCTAACATGCATCCTATGCGACAACTCTTAGCGACCACCTGCCACATAAACACAGATAAGTGTTATCGAGATTCGCTAATGGCTCAGATGAAGTAAATATTTGAAGTTAGTTCGAAACTTAACTTTAATCTTTACAATGATTGCTTTATACATAAACTAAAGTAGAGTGGAGAGCTGTGTCATGGCAAAGTGTGTTACTAGCAATTAGCGTTTACAATTATTCCTTAAATAGTTGCACGAATAGACTCCAGCTCTGGAGTGACTGCGGCATTTTCAATGTTTAATTTGTCATCTATTTTCTCTTAGTCTGGTTTCTAGTTTCTAGACTTACTGAATGAATTTTATTACAACAATTCATCATCATGTTACTATCAAGATTAATTTATTCAATAAAATTGAAATTACACTAATAGTAAAGTGAATATACCATGAAAGAAACACATCTCTTTGGAATAAACCTGTTGAAGGCAGCCAGGGATCTATTGGTAATTCCCCTTATGCATGATGGAAAACTGTTGAACAGTCTTGGATCCCACACACTTATTATGTTTTCTTTTAGCGTACTCATGACATCCCCTTTTTTCATTGAGGGGGGGGGTATGTTGCACAGTCAGCCTAGTCTTTTGCTTTCGTTAAGAGTGATTTATGTGTGCAGATATGGGACCAGTCAATCTAGAATTTTCCAGGTGTATATTATGATGAATATTTCTCGCCTGCATTCCAGGGAGTACAGGTTTTTACGAAGTTGTGGGATCCCAAGGAATAAAATACCGGTATAGGGGCGAACAGAAAATTATTAAAATAACCCACCTAGGGCCACACACCCTCATAAACTTACAAAAGGCACTAAACAGGTGGTCTGTTCGTTATTATTAACGATTTTATATTTGATCTTCCGGGAAGGTCAAATAAACTCTCCCTTAGAAAAGTAAACGTATTATAGTAAACAGTATATATATCACCAACCTGCCTTTAATACATATCACAAAAAACATATGTAATACAGTCAATAACTTTTGCTAGTGTATTAAAGTTAGGCCCTAAGAAAATATGATCAGCGACCCCCAGTAGGCCGACATACTCGCAGTCTGCTGGTAAACACGCTGTTACTTCTATTCTCTCCACAACTCATACAGTTCTCACTCAATAACAGCGCAAGGCTCGTCCTAGATCCCATGTGAGCACAAAATCAAAACGAAACACAAACTACGGCCTGAGCATCACCACAAAATACACAAGCCATTTATCTGCCTCTGGGCGCCATGTTCCACACACTCTACCCGTGACGCCGTGACGTCACTCATGAAACGGGTTCACAAAAGCCGATATGATTTTTTAAATTATAGATCACATTTTTCACACCATAAACCCCTTATTTTATTACAAAAATTTATCACAATACGTAAGTAGCATGCGTAATACAGGTCAAGGGATTTCAAATGTTTCCACTAATTACGGCGTTCATCCGAACATGTAATTGCAGTGAAGGTTCTCTGTACATTCTCTAGATCTGCGATTTCACCTGCCTTGAATGGGGTTGTTAATGTACAGCAGTATTCCAGCCTAGAGAGAACAACTGACTTACAAAGGCTCACCAATGGCATGGCATCCCATGTTTTGAAAGTTCTCGTCATTCATCTTATCATTTTCCTCGTGAGGTGAGGTCCTGCGACATTATCACTCTCGAGTCCTTCACATTACTTTTCGCTCTATTAACGTCCCATATCATAAAAATCTTTGAAAAAGTTCTAAGAAGCAGGATAGCAAACCACCTGGACTCCCAAAAATTGCACAACCCAGGGCAACATGGTTTTAGAGCAGGTCGCTCCTGCCTTTCGCAACTGCTAGACCACTGATATGGTCTTAGATGCACTGGAAAACAAACAGAATGCAGATCCATATACATGGTGTAATAGCGCACAAAATGCGTGCTAGAGGGATAACTGGAAAAGTAGGCAGATGGATCTTCAATTTCCTAACCAATCGTACGCAAAGAGTAGTGGTAAACAGAGTTAAATCGGAGGCTGCCATACCTGGAGTTTACCTGGAGAGAGTTCCGGGGGTCAACGCCCCCGCGGCCCGGTCTGTGACCAGGCCTCCTCGTGGATCAGAGCCTGATCAACCAGGCTGTTGCTGCTGGCTGCACGCAAACCAACGTATGAGCCACAGCCCGGCTGATCAGGAACTGACTTTAGGTGCTTGTCCAGTGCCAGCTTGAAGACTGCCAGGGGTCTGTTGGTAATCCCCCTTATGTGTGCTGGGAGGCAGTTGAACAGTCTCGGGCCCCTGACACTTATTGTATGGTCTCTTAACGTGCTAGTGACACCCCTGCTTTTCATTGGGGGGATGGTGCATTGAGCTTTTGCACAGCGTGAGATGGACACGAGGAACATCAAAGAGTGATCTGTGCCCCGTGCCATGGTCACGTGTTCTGTTGAGGTTGGC
The DNA here is from genome assembly GCF_038502225.1 of Cherax quadricarinatus. Taxonomy (NCBI): domain Eukaryota; kingdom Metazoa; phylum Arthropoda; class Malacostraca; order Decapoda; family Parastacidae; genus Cherax; species Cherax quadricarinatus. Next base: position 13,735,929 of record NC_091381.1, on the reverse strand, counting down.
AAGATGTTTGAGGGGAGGGCCAATATCAGAGTTAAGTGTTCTATGTATGCAACAGGTGTAAGTGAAGTGAAGTGAAGAGCTCTGTCCCACAAGGCACAGTACTCGCACCTATTCTGTTCCTCATTCTCATATCAGACATAGACAGAGATGTAAACCATAGCGCTGAATCATCCTTTGCTGACGATACTAGGATATGCATGAGAGTGTCGTCCATTGAGGACACGGCAAAGCTCCAAGAAGATATAAACCAAGTTTTCTTAAGGGGCATCAGAGAACAATATGATGTTCAGTGAAGACAAATTCCAACTACTCCGTTATGGAAAACTGGCGGAAATAAAAACTAGGACTGTGTATACTACAAACTCAAATCATACAATAGAGCGGAAAAGTAATGAGTAGGACCTGAGTGTGGTAATATCTGAAGATCTCACCTTCAAGGATCACAACAATGCCACTATCACATCTGCTAGGAAACTGATAGGATGAATAATGAGAACATTAAAGACAAGAGATGTTAAGCCAATGATGATCCTTCATAAATCACTTGTACTCTCTAGGCTGGAATACTGGTGTATATTAACATCCCAATTCAAGGCAGGTGAAATTGCAGTTCTAGAGAATGTGCAGAGAACCTTTACAGCACGTATAAGTTCCATCAAACACCTTAACTACTGGGAACGCCTGAAAGCACTTGACTTGTACTCACTGGAGCGCAGGCGAGAGAGATATATCATAATCTGCACCTGGAAGATTCTGGAGGGACTGGTCCCTAATATGCACACAGAAATCACTCCATACGAAAGCAAAAGACTTGGCGGGCGATGCAACATACCCCCAGTGAAAAGTAGGGGAGTCACTGGTACACTAAGAGGAAACGCAATAAGTGTCCGGGGCCCAAGACTGTTCAACAGCCTCCCACCAGCAATAAGGGGCATTACCAGTAGACTCCTGGTTGTCTTCAAGAGGTAGCTGGACAGATACCTAAAGTCAGTGCCGGATCAGCCGGGCTGTGGTTCGTACGTTGGATTGCGTACGGTCAGCAGTAACAGCCCCGTTGATCAGGCTCTGATCCACGGGGGAGGCCTGGTCGTGGACTGGGCCGCGGGGGCGCTGATCCCCGGAATAACCTCCAGGTAGACTCCAGGTAGGTTAGAGTTTTCAGAATATGCCGTTGTAGCTATTATTTCCTCAAGTTTTCCATAAAGGAGTAACTGAAATTTATCTTCATTGAACAATTGTTTTCTGTAGCGCATTGGAAAACTTGGTTTATATCCGCTTGGAGATTTATCGTGTCCTCACCGGATGTCTCTCATGACTCACGAAATCTCATGACACTGTGTTATGGTTTATATCTCTGTCTTTGTCAGTTATGAAAATGAGTAACAGGATGGGGGCGATTACCGTGCTTTGTAGAACTGATCTTTTCACTGTGCCAGCCTCTGATTTCACCTTGTTTACTATTACTCTAATGTGGGTCTGACGTACACAGTGTACAGTGTCTTGAATGACTTCTTACTTAGATGTTGAAATGTAATTGTTAGGTTTGCCAAGCCCGCATATGCTGCAGCAGTTATTTTGTTGATGTACTCCTCAGGAGATGTGCTCGGTGTGATGCTCACCCCAACATCCTTTTTCCTGAATGAGTTTCGCAGCCTTTGACGTGTTGAAAAATTTTGACACCTGTGCAACATCTGGGTATCTTTATTGTAGACGTTTCGCCAACCAGTGGCTGTATCAAAACAAATGCTAGGACATGATTAGAAAAATGAGGTAATCAGCCCCTCAGCCTGGAAGGTGGTGTTATGAGCACCGTGGTCGTGAAGATTCTGGACCACAGGCAAGAAGGTTGCTGCTTTTATACTGGCGGAAGATGGAGGGCATAGTCACTGGTGGGTGGGAATCCCCAGTGGAAGTAGGTCATACCCGAGGCACGGGTTAGTGGTGGTAGAAGTAGTAGTAATCGTCACAGTAGTAGTAGTCGAAGTAGTAGTATTGCACACCGTTCATGCACAGCCTTTGACCTCCTAGGCTGTACTCCATGTGCAGTCTTATTTGTCCTTCCCCAAACTTCATGACTTTTCACTTGCTGGGATTAAACTCCAGTTGCCATTTGTTGGACCAGGCTTGCAGCCTGTCCAGATTTCTTTGTAATCTTACCTGATCCTTGTCCATTTGTATTCTTCGCATTAGCTTCATATCGCCTGCAAACAGGGACACCTCCGAATTTATTCCTTCTGTTATATCATTCACATTTACTAGAAACAGTACCGGATTTAGGACTGGTCCTTGTGGAACCTCATTCAACGCATGTACCCATTATAACACCTCATCACGTTCCATCAAATGTTCCCTTCCTGTCAGGTATTCCCTGATCCACTGCAGTATTCTCCCTGCTGTTCCTGCCTGCTTCCCTAGCTTTTCAACCATTCTCTTGTGTGGTACTGTATCGAAAGCCTTCTTACAGTCCATGAAGATGCAGTCTACCCATCGCTCTCTCTCTCTCTCTCTCTCTCTCTCTCTCTCTCTCTCTCTCTCTCTCTCTCTCTCTCTCTCTCTCTCTCTCTCTCTCTCTCTCTCTCTCTCTCTCTCTCTCTCTCTCTCTCTCGCTCCTGTCTTACTTCTATTACCTTGTTGTAGACTTCCAGTAGGTTGCGATGCAGGATTTCCATTCCCTGAAGCTATGCTAATTGTCATGTATGAGCCCATTCCTTTCTAAGTGCTCAACTATTATCCTGCTGATAATCTTTTCCATTACTTTACATATTATACATGTCAGAGACACAGTTTAGTGCTGTCTGTCTTCCTCCTTTCGTATAATTGGGGCTAGGTTTACTGTCTTCCACACCTAAGGAATTTGCCCAGTTTCAGTAGATTTAATGAAGATTATTATAAGTGGCAAACAAAGTGCATCCGCTCCCTCTTTCAGGACGGACCCAGGAGAGATGTTATCTCGGTCCACCTCCTCCTAGGTTGTGTGCAGTGTGTCCAGCATTTGCTATTGCACCCTACTTCCCTTCGACTTTGCTGGAAGCCTCTCTGTCTCCACTGTGAATATCTCCCTGAATCTGGAGCCTCCAGTGAGCTCCCCTCCTTCTTTCCTCGTTTCTGATCACGTGGTCCTTGATTGCTGGTTTCCACCTGATGTGGTTGTATAACAATTTTAGGTCAGATTCAGCTTTCTATTACTATATCATTCACGCATTGCGGCTGGGCCTCTCTACTTATCCATGCACATTCATTTCTGGTTGTTTGGCTCAGCTCCCTGTTTTTCCTAGTCCTTTGCCTTCTATACTTTGTCCATGCTCAAATACACTTGACTTTGGCCTTTCCACACCTCCAGATAAACCCTGGGCTCACTCTGGTCTTTCCATTGTTTCTGCTGCCCTTTGGCACCAACTTCTCTGCCTCCCTGCACTTTGTTGCTATGTGTTCCCTCATTTCGTTTACTATCCCTCAAGGTTCCCTATACACTACAACTCATGCAGGAGTTGCCTCATAGGTGTGCAGTTTCATTTTCTGATTTTTTTCCGTCCTTCTAGTGCTGCCTCACTCTTTATTGCTAACTATGCTATGTATTTGAAACTCTGGATGATGTGATCACAATTGCTGAGGGGCATGTTGCCTGAGATTTCCCCGGTCTGATCTGTTAAAGATGAATACATGGTCAAGTCTTTCTTCTTCATCTTCTCTTTCTCTGCTTGTGTCCCTAACATGCGGGTACATGAAGGTTTCCAGCACTGTCTCCAGTATCTTGGCTCCCATGTCTCCAGCCCCTGTGGGTTTTTCTGGACTCCCTGGCTAGTGTTGCCACCATTGTTTGGTTACTCTCATTATATTCTTGTCTTTGTCTCCTGCTGTTTGGTGATGGGTTGTGCATCACTGCTATCACGGCTTTTGAGTTCACGGTTAGAAGTGTTCCTACTATGTAGTCGTCTGCTCCATCTCTGACTAATCCTCTTATTTCCTCAAAACACCATTGGATTTTGATGAACAGTGCGACTCCTCCTTTCCCTCTGTTCTCCATCTTTCCTCTGGATCTGATATCCTGACAGGAAGACCGCATCTGTTATCACTCCCATGAGTTTTGTTTCTATAATGTCTGGGGATGCCTCAGTTATTCTTTCCTGCCAATCATAACTCTTATTTGTTATTTCATCTCTTTGGTATACCATACCTTCAGCTTCCTTTCTGGTACTGTATTCAGAGGGGTGGGAGGGGTTGGAGGAGGCTGAGGGAGTGGTAGACCGAGCTGGATATCGTGGTAGGTGTTGTGGTAGCATAATTAGTGGGGTGGGTGAGGATTGTGAAGTGTGGTTTGTTTTTGGTTATTGTGCTTGGCTGGCGTGGGTTAGTAGGAATTGAGGGGATACTGGGGGTGAGTTTATGGGCATTTGTATTTGTTGTTCCATCTGAGGCTGCACTTACATCTGTTGGTACCTGCTCTGTCTTCCCTTTCTGCTTCTGGTGCCTTTTTTCCTTTGTGTGTTCTGTTGCTGTCCAGCAACATTTACTGGTATTTTGGGGAATTCTTTAATGATGGTTTTCTCTGAAAGATCTTGTTTTGTACCTTTTCTGTCCTGAATGTCAATTTGATTTTTAAGTTCCTTGAGTATTGCCCAAGTGATGTCTCAGTAGTAGTAATTTGTCATGTGGGTTTTCGATACGTGGATGGGTAAAAATACTCACGTAGGCTGGTAGTACATATAATATATAACGGGAAGTATGGAAAGCGCCAACAGCCGACCTGTCTCTCTCTGCTGCCTACTACGACTGACTCACAAGTGTCTACGGGTGAGGGTGTTTGAAATCCTGCTATGGTCAGCAGCAATATGAATACAGTCAATGATTCACACAGACGGTTGGTAGTGAGTCATCTACTGGCACACTGGTTACTCGTAACTGGTTACTAGGAACTGGTACTACTACTGAGAGCTCGGCGACGCTAACGTATGTCGTCCCGACATACAACTAATACAAACTAGAGATGGCAGGTGTACGGCTTGGGCTGATTCTATACAATGTCAAAGTACACAACAATTGAACATTATAACATACATAAGTAGAATATTGGAATGGAAGCTTACATAATTGAAACTGTAATAAAACTGTAATGCAATACAAGGTATAATATAGCACAACTCATCGAATGAAACTCAACGTTGGGATTACACAATAGAAGTGATAAAAAAAAATTTGATCGATCGATCTGTATTCATGTGATCTACGGATTCTGAGGAAGGAATATATACAAAGAAAGAAGTGTTTAACAGAAAGGCAGATTCGGTGCACTCAAATCTAGACTGTTAATTCTCAGAATTTGGAGAGAACGTGAACACAAAAAAAAAAATTCTTGAACACTGGTAAGTTGATACTGTAATTATTCATCTATACAGGTTATTTACATTTAACCCCAACTCTGCTAGGGTGAGATTGATTTATGCAGAATGGGTGTCATCTCTGGGAGGATTAAACTCTGTTGCACTGACTAACTCATGCTGTATTTGAGGCAAATCTGAATTGGAAGTAACAAATGATACTTGAGGATTTCTCAATACCTGTCGTGTACGTAGGGAATAACGACATTCAGGTTGATCGTCTGACTGAGTATCAGAGGTAGAGAGTACAGGATCAGGAGGATTGTCAGAGTCTGTCACATTAGTCTGGGTTGGAACATCATTATCATCACATACTAACTTCATATGATCTAAATGCGATTCTTTATACTGACCAGTACTAATTTCTCTAACCTTATACCTATTGCCAGTGATATGTTCAACTACTCGATAAGGACCAACAAACTTTTGATCAAGCTTAGGCATTGCAGACGTTTTGTTAAAGTTAGTCAGCATAAATCTCGAACCTACTTTGATTTTGGATGGCTTTGCTCGAGTGTTTGCGACTCTTGTAAATTCTGCTGTTGATTTATGAAGTGTTTCACGGATTCTTCTAAAAACACTTTGAGCTAAGCTGGTACGAGTTGCTATGAAATCATCAGGGTTGTAATTTGGTTTCGGATTAGAATATAGCAACTCATAAGGCAAACGTTTATCTACACCATACAATGCATAATGTGGAGTGTCACCTATAGAAACATTGTAAGCAGAATTTATAGCACACTGCACATCAGGTATAACTTCATCCCAAGTTTCACTGTTGGGATTGATAGTGGCTCTCAAGACATCAAGTACTTTCTTATTGGTTCGTTCCGCTAACCCATTGCTGGCAGGATGATGAGGAACAATGGTGGATTTAGAGATCTTGTACAAGGTGCACAAATTTTTAAGAATCTCATTACAGAATTCACCTCCATTATCTGTTACTAGGGACTTAGGGGTGGTATGCCTGCAGATAATGCGTTCTTTAAACGCTTTAGCTACTGTCTCGGCAGTCTTATCTGCAATAGGAACTAACTCACAATATCTGGTGAAATGGTCTACCATAACACATAGATGTTTGTTGCCCTGGAGGGAACATTGGAAATTAGTTAACAAATCTGGCGCAACTCTTTCCCACAGTTCGCTAGTGGTTGGATACACTTGACAGATGTGTATGAAGGAAGAGGTGAAGTTTTATTTTTTCATAATATTTTGACTACTCAGCGAGAGTCAGTGGACATTATCTTTCAAGGGTGTCACACTAGCTGACACTCTCAGCATGTTCCCTGACTGCCACAAGGTAAATTTAATAACTTAGGCTGAAGGATTTCCTCTTAGGAATAATTTTATTGATGCATTAGATGCAAACGTTGTGAATAAGAGGCAAATTTATTTGACTTCCACGACCTAGTGTGCCAGTTATATCTCTGTGTTTGAAACTGTCCTCTACAAGTACTTTAAAATTTTGTATAACTTTAAATGTAATGCAAACTTGGTTTACAGAGCCTGGGTTTTGCATAGTGATGCTGGTGTTAGTGCTGTGTTGTTGAAAAAGTAGCTATGCCACAACTGAAATTTATGCCACAACTGAACAGGAAGCTCTCGTTTTGTGTTGATTGAGCAGAATTTTTTTGTTGGATAGTGATCACAGTCCTACATTTCCTTCAACTAAAAAGGAACCATAATCAAATGCTCACTTTGGTTCATTCATTCATTCATTAGAGATTTGCCGGTACTTCCGGCCCGGGTCTTCTCCAGATGGTGACCCGGCGGTGGCCCCCGGGACGGGGGTGTCGTTGTCTTCTTCATTCTTCTATCTTCTCTCTTGGGCCCTCCGGTTGGAGGGTAACTTCTTCTATCTTGCATTGACTCCCCAAGTGGGGAGTGTCTTCTTGCTTGGGATCTTCAATGTCACAGTTGGGCAGAGGCAGAAAACAGGGTCCCATTGGAGCCACACCCCAGCTTTAGCAGGCAGCAAAGTGCTGGGGAAACTTGTCTTGACGGTGGTGCTAGAGGGGAAACCCTCTTCAGCAAGCTGATTAAACCTGTTCCTCAGTGCTATGTGGTCGATTCCAGCATTGTTGAAGGCAGTGTAGATTTTTTTGGCAAATTCTTGTAAGTTGGGATTCACAGTGTCGTTGATGTCCTGCCCACGTTCTGGAGTTTGCATTGGGTTCTTCTGCTGGTTGGATGTGCAGTGTCCACCACTCTTGCCCTTGGTTTCTTGTTGCCGTGGGGGATTGGCGGTGGCCTGGGGAGCTGCAGCTCTTGGTTCTTGAGTTTTGGGAGTCTTGACCTTGACTCCTTGGTGTGGTGTAGCAGTAGTAGTGGTGTGGGGAGATGCAGCCCTTGCTTCTTGCGTTTTAGCTTTCTTGGATGGCGGTTGAGTTGTCCGAGACAAGGCCTCGGCTTGGACAGTTGCGGTGGTGGTGGAGGCAGGAGGTGGTGGACTCTCATTGGTTGAATTCACCGCCGTATCAGTAGTCTCAGACTGGTCCATCTCTATGTCGAGTGGAGGTTGTGACAGTGGTGGCACAGCAGTTAAGCTGGCAATATTTGCAGTGGTTTGTAGGATCTCAGTGGAAGGTGGAGATGCAGGGAATGTGAGTTCAGGCATGTTGTTGAGTTTGAATACTTCGTTGATGGTGGAGTTGAAGGAGCCAGGCTCAGCTGCATTCTGTACATGAGCATACATGATGCAACATAGGATCTTGGTAGGATTGGCAGCAGGTGCTGTGAGGAGGGTAGTAGGAGCAGCTTGCGTGGCTTGTAGGATCTTGGTAGTGTCTGCTTGAATCTTGGCAATAGCAGAATATGTGGGTGCTTGTGGTTTGGGCTTCTGTTGTTGCTGTTGTTTCTTGAGTATGTCCCTTCTGACGGGGCACCTGGCAGCAAGAGTATGATGGTCATCCTTGCAGTTCAAGCATTGCGGTGGGGAAGCAGTAGTGCAATTCTTGAAGTCGTGGCCCTCAAGGCCACAGGTGGAGCAGTACTTCTTGTCTTTGGCAGGGCAGTTTTTGGTGATATGCTGGTATGAGTAGCAGTTGAAGCACTGTGGGATTTGTTGGTATTTTTCTGCCTCAATGAAGGCTGGGTTGATATGGAAGTAGTGTATAGCCAGGCCCTCAGCGAGGGCTCTGGCTGCCATGTTGACGTCACTGAAGGTGACCTTCAGCATGGAGGAGGCGTTGGGTATCTTGGTAAGAAATTCCACCTTGGCCCAGGAATTCTTTGCTTCAATGGACAACTTGATCTCTTCAGTAGTTTGTGTAGTGATGAGTCTGTCGAGTCTCCTGAGGAACACAGTTCTTCTGGCCCTCAGTGCTGGGGAATTCAGAACAGAGAATCCATGATCTTGTAGCGTGGAGACAGCAGTAGTGGTGAGTAGTTTCTCGGCCTCGGTGTCGTCAGTACAGATGACAATGAAGGCTTCTTTGAGTGATAAAATCACATTGCACTTAACGTGCAATCTGCCACTAACGACAGATGCAAGTGCTAGCTTAGTTGAGTCGTTGATTGTTTCACTCGCTGGCTGAATCTTTACTCTATTAGAGTAATACATCGTGGGTAGCAGTGTTCCCCTCCCCAACGGGGATCGTAGGGATGTCTAAAATATTCTCATGTGCTCGCGGTAGAGGCGTCGTTGATTGGTCTTCATTATGTGAAGGGAAAAGAAAATGTGGTTACTCATGTATTATTTTGATTGTAATGTACATAATGTGGTGTGTAGAACATTTATCTGTTCTAGTTTTGCAGTGGTTGCAGTGGGTAAGTAGATGGCATTCTGACCACCTAGTGCACTGAAGCTCAGTGAGATGGGGGGACGGGGAGTATCAGATTTCTCAAGTGTGTGTTTGAGTTTTTGGTGGTAGTTACGTCAGTTTACATTCCTAGGTAAGGTATGCTAGTCTATTTTTTATTAGGTGCTGGCGGTGATGCCTCAACTGTGTTATGTTGGTGTATGGAATGTTGGACAAAGGTTATAATAAGGTGCTGGCGGTGATGCCTCACTATTTTTGGGTCATGAAAAGTGATCCTACTTTTTTTTTGGATCACTAGCGTGGGGTGACTCTAGGGTTCCTTGGAGTGACAGTGAAGGGGGCAGTAGGGCAATTAATTTTCCGCGCGCTCTCAAAAAAAATCGAAAAAATATGGAAATTGAGTTATATATACAGGAAAAAGCTTAACTCTTTGGCAAACAATGGTACCAGAATGAATGTTCTGCGACGTTTCTACAAGAAATTATAGTCATTTATATCAGATATGGTGACGATAATATGGGTAGCACGTCTGCTCACAGCCCATATATTTTTTAGATTTTTTTCCTTGTTTTTTAAAGCTTTTTCTTGCATTATTCTTTCTAATATAATAACTGACTATTTGGCATCATATAAGAGTAGGCGGAGCTTATCCGTAGAGTGCCAGCCAATCAGGAAGCATCTGGGAACACTGGGCCATATTCCCGCTCCAGAGAGAGCCAAGAGAAATCACTTCATTATTACGCTTATATCAGCTTATATATCAACTCTACGGCTTATTTATCTATCATAATTGATCTAATATGATATAATAAACACTTTAAATAACATACAAACATGTTATATGGCAAGAGATTATCGGGAATATTTCGATATAAATTAGTTACTCCTCTCCATGTCGTCTTTGAGTAAGAGAAAACGATATTTTGAAGAGGATAACTGAACTAGAACATCAGTTTACTATGAAATACACCCAAACAAAAGCGATTTTCCCGATTTTTTTTTTTTTTTGAGCTGTGGGCCGGCCGGCGTTCCAGGCCAATATCTCGAAAGTAACTTATTGACTTATTGTACCTATTTCTTCATTTATTACTTAATTAAATGGAATAATATTCACAGAAATTGTAGAATAATGATTTCTCTGATTTCCTTCGGGCAATTTTTGGAAATATTCCAAATACTTTGCGAGTTATGTGGGAGTAAAGGGCAGATTTTTTGCAACATTCCAAGAACTAGCAAACTTTATTTTTTTGTGAAATAAAGATAAGTTATTTAGAGGAAAGGTCCCGTATAAAATTCGTATAAGCATTGTTCTCCCGGCACCAAGTGTCCAAACAACCTTACGTCGTCCCATATAGGAATAAATCGCCCCCCAAGGGCATTTTCACTAAATCAGTCCTTTTTCAGTCTTTTCTCAGTTGTTGTTTGAGGTATATTTTTGACAAATATTTTTTACACGGTGCGAAAACACTTCGTCTTGTGCACCAAAACTGGAGGAAATCGGACGGTAAATAAAAGAGCTACCATTTTTTCCCCGACTGCTCCCTGAAGGTGAAGGCCTTGGAAGGCCACCTTCTGAGGGATCAACGGTGATGACTCCAGAAGTCACAGTCCCACCAAAAAAAAAAAAAAATTATATATGACTATCTACCCAGGTTTAGAAGTCTGATAATTTTCCCTTCAGTGTTTTCCAATTTCTGCCAGAGGTGTGTTTTGCATAGCCAGTTTTGCTTATTTCACATTGCTATGAGACACAGGGTTGATAATGTAATTTTCTATTTTTATCAATTAATATGTACAATAATTTTTTGATCTGTTTCTGGAGACTAATATTTAAAAAAAATTATGAAGTACCTGTTTCATTTTAATTAATGTGTATAATTTGTTTGTAATTAACGTGTACAGAGGTAACCCAGTCAGATGTATTTCTTTTTGTGTCATGAATAGTAAATTGCATCATCGTAAGTGTTGGTGAACAGTTGTGATGGTGCACTTTCTTAGTTTAAATATAATAGTGCTATAAAGCATGTGTGTGGGCTCATTGGGCGTAAAACCTGATCACTTTTATATTAAACGAGTCTGACATGTCTGCAGGTTAGCTGCAGCCGAGTGGTTATAGCTAGCTGAGTGAGACCAGTGGTCTTCTGGTCGGGGTATTATGTCGGGCATTGCAGAAAATATGTGAATAAAAAAAAAAAAACTCCAATTATTAACGGGATTTGTTCTGAAATAGGACGTGTATTGGACCTGTTCAGTCAGAGTCGCCAGGAAAGGCAGGAGAGGTGTGTAGAAGTCAGTTCCTGAAGAGCGGTGATGGCAGAAGGTTGGTGTTTGTTTGACTAGGATTGAGGGGGAAGGGGGTTATTTTGGGAGTTTATTACCTAGAGTTTGCCTGGAGAGAGTTCCGGGGGTCAACGCCCCCGCGGCCCGGTCTGTGACCAGGTCTCATGGTAGAACAGGACCTGATCAACCAGGCTGTCAATGCTGGCTGCACGCAATCCAACGTACGAGCCACAGCCCGGCTGGTCAAGTACCGACTTTAGGTGCCTGGCCAGTGCCTGCTTGAAGACAGCCAGGGGTCTATTGGTAATCCCCCTTATGCATGCTGGGAGACAGTTGAACAGTCTTGGGCCCCTGACTCTTATTGTGTTGTCTCTTAGCGTGCTATTGACACCCCTGCTTTTCATTGGGGGGATGTTGCATCGTCTGCAGAGTCTTTTGCTTTCGGAGAGTGATTTTCGTGTGCAAGTTTAGTACTAGTCCCTATGGGATTTTCCAGGTGTATATAATCATGTATCTCTCCCGCCTGCATTCCAAGGAGTACAGGTTCAGGAACTTTAAGCGTTCCCAGTAATTGAGGTGTTTTATCTCCGTTATGCGCGCCGTGAAGGTTCTCTGTACATTTTCTAGGTCAGCAATTTCACCTGCCTTGAAAGGTGCTGTTAGTGTGCAGCAATATTCCAGTCTAGATAGAACAAGTGACCTGAAGAGTGTCATCATGGGCTTGGCATCCCTAGTTTTGAAGGTTCTCATTATCCATCCTGTCATTTTTCTAGCAGATGCGATTGATACAATGTTATGGTACTTGAAGGTGAGATCCTCCGACATGATCACTCCCAGGTCTTTGACGTTAGTTTCTCGCTTATTGTGTGGCTGGAATTTGTTTTATACTCTGATGAAGTTTTAATTTCATGTTTACCATATCGGAGTAATTGAAATTTCTCATCGTTGAACTTCATAATGTTTTCTGCAGTCCACTGAAAGATTTGGTTGATGTCCGCCTGGAGCCTTGCAGTGTCTGCAATGGAAGACACTGTCATGCAGATTCGGGTGTCATCTGCAAATGAAGACACGGTGCTGTGGCTGACATTCTTGTCTATGTCAGATATGAGGATGAGAAACAAGATGGGAGCGAGTTACCTGGAGGTTACCTGGAGGTTATTCCGGGGATCAACGCCCCCGCGGCCCGGTCCATGACCAGGCCTCCCGATGGATCAGGGCCTGATCAACTACGCTGTTACTGCTGGGCGCACGCAGTCCAACGTACGAGCCACAGCCCGGCTGATCCGGCACTGACTTTAGGTATCTGTCCAAGCTCTCTTTTGAAGGCAGCCAGGGGTTCATTGGCAATTCCCCTAATGCTTGATGGGAGGCTGTTGAACAGTCTTGGGCCCCGGACACTTATGGTGTTTTTCTTTAGTGTACCAATGGCGCCCCTACTTTTTATTGGGGGCATTTTGGATCGCCTGCCCAGTCTTTTACTTTCGTAGGTAGTGATTTCTGTGTGCAGATTTGGGACCATTCCTTCCAAGATTTTCCAAGTGCAGATTATGATATATCTCTCCCTCCTGTGTTCCAATGAGTACAAGTCAAGTGATTCCAAGCGTTCCAAGCGTACTGTGCCTTGCCGAACAGAGCTTCTATAATGAGATTATTTGGGTGAGCTGCAGCGGGGTTCAATGATAAACATCTTCGTAGGCTTCTTAACTTTATTTACAAAGTCGTGGTGGGTACACAGGCTTGTGTGTTGTGCCCATGGTCCGGTAGGGCCATGCCCATGAGGGAGAGAGCTAGTAGGCCTTGTGTCTTGCTTCTTGGTCGCTGAGTAAGTGAGGGCTTGTGGGACCAGCGTCCCACTGACTTTGGGCTGGCCTAGAGGGCAGCACCTTAGTGCCGCAAAATATAAACTAAGCTGGCAGACAGCATAGACTGTCTGTGCAGACAGTACAGGCTGTCTACATTTGCTCGACCACGCACCTAGCGTCGACAATACTGGTGGTAAAAGAAACTCAGTCTCTCGTAGGAACAGGGCACAGAACACAAAATAAAAACATGTATTTACATATGGACATGGAAAAAAAAAACTTCCTACAGGGAGGAAAGAAAAAAACATGTGGGGTGTGCTAAACATCGCGGTCATAGGCAGTGAACATTGAAGGGCATCACTGCATGCCTTCCTGCATCTGGAAGGATACTGCAACACAGGAGACGTCACTGCAGCTGAGCTGTGACGTAACGGTATGGTCTCCTCTAGAACGGTGAAACAGTCATCGTAGGAGTCACTGCAGGTTTCACTCAACCTGGGGCACAACATGCTGGTGCCCTCGAGTGAGGCGTCGTCAAAACTCGGCAACTGGGCAGGACTTCTGGCAAGCAACTCAGGAGGACACTTCTCGACTGGTACTGTCACTGCGCTGTCACTGTCGGCGAGCGTGGAGTGAGTCGTGGAGTGAGTTGTGGCAGAGACGACTGGGCGAAAAATCTGGGAGTCGTAACATCATACACCAGACTGCAGTGAGTGAGCTAGCAGTCAAAGTGACATCATCTTTGTGGAAGAACTCACTGAGTTTTCTTTGATTTTATCTTAATAGTTCTTGTTATTATTACTTTTCCTTTTATATCCATGGGGAAGTGGAATAAGAATCTTTCCTCCGTAAGCCATGCGTGTTGTAAAAGTCAACTAAAATGCCGGGAACAATGGGCTAGTAACCCCTTTTCCTGTAAAGATTACTAAAAAGAATAAGAAGAAAACTGTCAAAGTGGGAAGTCTGAATGTGCGTGGATGTTGTGCAAATGATAAGAAAGAGATGATTGTGGATGTTATGAATGAGAAGAAGCTGATGTCCTGGCTTTAAGTGAAACAAAGCTGAAGGGGGTGGGAGAGTTTCAATGGAGAGGAATAAATGGGATTAGGTCAGGGGTTTCAAATAGAGTTAGAGCTAAAGAAGGAGTAGCAATAATGTTGAAGGATAAGCTATGGCAGGAAAAGAGGGACTATAAATGTATTAATTCAAGGATTATGTGGAGTAAAATAAAGAATGGATGTGAAAAGTGGGTTATAGTAAGCGTGTATGCACCTGGAGAAGAAAGAAGTGTAGAGGAGAGAGAGAGATTTTGGGAAATGTTGAGTGAATGTGTGGCAAGTTTTGAATCAAGTGTGAGAGTAATGGTGGTTGGGAATTTCAATGCTAAAGTGGGTAAAAATGTTATGGAGGGAGTAGTAGGTAAATTTGGGGTGCCAGGGGTAAATGTAAATGGGGAGCCTTTAATTGAGCTATGTGTAGAAAGAGATTTGGTAATAAGTAATACATATTTTATGAAAAAGAGGATAAATAAGTATACAAGGTATGATGTAGCATGTAACGAAAGTAGTTTGTTAGATTATGTATTCGTGGATAAAGGGTTGATGGGTAGGCTCCAGGATGTACATGTTTATAGAGGGGCAACTGATATATCGGATCATTATTTAGTTGTAGCTACAGTTAGAGTAAGAGGTAGATGGGAAAAGAGGAAGGTGGCAACAACAAGTAAGAGGGAGGTGAAAGTGTATAAACTAAGGGAGGAGGAAGTTCGGGGGAGATATAAGCGACTGTTGGCAGAAAGGTGGGCTAGTGCAAAGATGAGTAGTGGGGGGGTTGAAGAGGGTTGGAATAGTTTTAAAAAAGCAGTATTAGAATGTGGGGCAGAAGTTTGTGGTTATAGGAGGGTGGGGGAAGTGGAAAGAGGAGTGATTGGTGGAATGATGAAGTAAAGGGTGTGATAAAAGAGAAAAAGTTAGCTTATGAGAGGTTTTAACAAAGCAGAAGTGTTATAAGAAGAGCAGAGTATATGGAGAATAAAAGAAAGGTGAAGAGAGTGGTGAGAGAGTGCAAAAGGAGAGCAGATGATAGAGTGGGAGATGCACTGTCAAGAAATTTTAATGAAAATAAGAAAAAATTTGGAATGAGTTAAACAAGTTAAGAAAGCCTAGGGAAAGTATGGATTTGTCAGTTAAAAACAGAGAAGGGGAGTTAGTAGATGGGGAGAGGGAGGTATTAGGTAGATGGCGAGAATATTTTGAGGAACTTTTAAATGTTGAGGAAGAAAGGGAGGCGGTAATTTCATGCACTGGTCAGGGAGGTATACCATCTTTTAGGAGTGAAGAAGAGCAGAATGTAAGTGTGGGGGAGGTACGCGAAGCATTACGTAGAATGAAAGGGGGTAAAGCAGCTGGAACTTATGGGATCATGACAGAAATGTTAAAAGCAGGGGGGGATATAGTGTTGGAGTGGTTGGCACTTTTGTTTAATAAATGTATGAAAGAGGGGAAGGTACCTAAGGATTGGCGGAGAGCATGTATAGTCCCTTTATATAAAGGGAAAGGGGACAAAAGAGATTGTAAAAATTATAGAGGAATAAGTTTATTGAGTATTCCAGGAAAAGTGTACGGTAGGGTTATAATTGAAAGAATTACAGGTAAGACAGAATGTAGGATTGCGGATGAGCAAGGAGGTTTCAGAGTGGGTAGGGGATGTGTAGATCAAGTGTTTACATTGAAGCATATATGTGAACAGTATTTAGATAAAGATAGGGAAGTTTATATTGCATTTATAGATTTAGAAAAGGCATATGATAGAGTGGATAGGGGAGCAATGTGGCAGATGTTGCAAGTATATGGAATAGGTGGTAAGTTACTAAATGCTGTAAAGAGTTTTTATGAGGATAGTGAGGCTCAGGTTAGGGTGTGTAGAAGAGAGGAAGACTACTTCCCGGAAAAAGTAGGTCTTAGACAGGGATGTGTAATGTCACCATGGTTGTTTAATATATTTATAGATGGGGTTGCAAAAGAAGTAAATGCTAGGGTGTTCGGGAGAGGGGTGGGATTAAATTATGGGGAATCAAATTCAAAATGGGAATTAACACAATTACTTTTTGCTGATGATACTGTGCTTATGGGAGATTCTAAGGAAAAATTGCAAAGGTTAGTGGATGAGTTTGGGAATGTGTGTAAAGGTAGAAAGTTGAAAGTGAACATAGAAAAGAGTAAGGTGATGAGGGTATCAAATGATTTAGATAAAGAAAAATTGGATATCAAATTGGGGAGGAGGAGTATGGAAGAAGTGAATGTTTTCAGATACTTGGGAGTTGACGTGTTGGCGGATGGATTTATGAAGGATGAGGTTAATCATAGAATTGATGAGGGA
Organism: Cherax quadricarinatus; assembly: GCF_038502225.1. Classification (NCBI taxonomy): domain Eukaryota; kingdom Metazoa; phylum Arthropoda; class Malacostraca; order Decapoda; family Parastacidae; genus Cherax; species Cherax quadricarinatus. Next base: position 13,719,333 of record NC_091381.1, on the reverse strand, counting down.
AAAAAGGTGAGTGGTGCATTGAGGTATATGTGGAGTCAAAAAACGTTATCTATGGAGGAAAAGAAGCGAATGAATGAAAGTATAGTAGTACCAACACTCTTATATGGGTGTGAAGCTTGGGTGGTAAATGCAGCAGCGAGGAGACGGTTGGAGGCAGTGGAGATGTCCTGTCTAAGGGCAATGTGTGGTGTAAATATCCAGAAAATTCAGAGTGTGGAAATTAGGAAAAGGTGTGGAGTTAATAAAAGTATTAGTCAGAGGGCAGAAGAGGGGTTGTTGAGGTGGTTTGGTCATTTAGAGAGAATGGATCAAAGTAGAATGACATGGAAAGCATATAAAT
>NC_091381.1:13706493-13713993 GCF_038502225.1 Cherax quadricarinatus | reverse complement strand
AACTATGCATGCTCTCTGCCAATCCCTAGGTACCTTACCCTCTTCCATTCATTTATTAAATAATTGCACCAACCACTCCAAAACTATATCGCCACCTGCTTTTAACATTTCTATCTTTATCCCATCAATCCCAGCTGCCTTACCCCCTTTCATTTTACCTACTGCCTCACGAACTTCCCCCACACTCACAACTGGCTCTTCCTCACTCCTACAAGATGTTATTCCTCCTTGCCCTATACACGAAATCACAGCTTCCCTATCTTCATCAACATTTAACAATTCCTCAAAATATTGCCTCCATCTTCCCAATACCTCTAACTCTCCATTTAATAACTCTCCTCTCCTAATTTTAACTGACAAATCCATTTGTTCTCTAGGCTTTCTTAACTTGTTACTCTCACTCCAAAACTTCTTCTTATTTTCAACAAAATTTGTTGATAACATCTTACCCACTCTCTCATTTGCTCTCTTTTTACATTGCTTCACCACTCTATTAACCTCTCTCTTTTTCTCCATATACTCTTCCCTCCTTGCATCACTTCTACTTTGTAAAAACTTCTCATATACTAACTTTTTCTCCCTTACTACTCTCTTTACATCATCATTCCACCAATCGCTCCTCTTCCCTCCCGCACCCACTTTCCTGTAACCACAAACTTCTGCTGAACACTCTAACACTACATTTTTAAACCTACCCCATACCTCTTCGACCCCATTGCCTATGCTCTCATTAGCCCATCCATCCTTCAATAGCTGTTTATATCTTACCCTAACTGCCTCCTCTTTTAGTTTATGAACCTTCACCTCTCTCTTCCCTGATGCTTCTATTCTCCTTGTATCCCATCTACCTTTTATTCTCAGTGTAGCTACAACTAGAAAGTGATCTGATATATCTGTGGCCCCTCTGTAAACATGTACATGTACATCCTGAAGTCTACTCAACAGTCTTTTATCTACCAATACATAATCCAACAAACTACTGTCATTTCGCCCTACATCATATCTTGTATACTTATTTATCCTCTTTTTCTTAAAATATGTATTACCTATAACTAAACCCCTTTCTATACAAAGTTCAATCAAAGGGCTCCCATTATCATTTACACCTGGCACCCCAAACTTACCTACCACACCCTCTCTAAAAGTTTCTCCTACTTTAGCATTCAGGTCCCCTACCACAATTTCTCTCTCACTTGGTTCAAAGGATCCTATACATTCACTTAACATCTCCCAAAATCTCTCTCTCTTCTCTGCATTCCTCTCTTCTCCAGGTGCATACACGCTTATTATGACCCACTTCTCGCATCCAACCTTTACTTTAATCCACATAATTCTTGAATTTACACATTCATATTCTCTTTTCTCCTTCCATAACTGATCATTCAACATTACTGCTACCCCTTCCTTTGCTCTAACTCTCTCAGATACTCCAGATTTAATCCCATTTATTTCCCCCAACCGAAACTCCCCTACCCCCTTCAGCTTTGTTTCACTTAGGGCCAGGACATCCAACTTCTTTTCATTCATAACATCAGCAATCATCTCTGTCATGTCATCCGCACTACATCCACGCACATTCAAGCATCCCAGTTTTATATAGTTTTTCTTCTTCTCTTTTTTAGTAAATGTCTACAGGAGAAGGGGTTACTAGCCCATTGCTCCCGGCATTTTAGTCGCCTCATACGACACGCATGGCTTACGGAGGAAAGATTCTTTTCCACTTCCCCATGGACAATAGAAGAAATAAAGAAGAACAAGAGCTATATAGAAAAAGGAGAAAAACCTAGATGTATGTATATATACATGCATGTGCGTGTCTGTGAAGTGTGACCAAAGTGTAAGTAGGAGTAGCAAGATATCCCTGTTATCTAGCGTGTTTATGAGACAGAGAAAAACAACCAGCAATCCTACCATCATGCAAAACAGTTACAGGTTTCTGTTTCACAGTCATCTGGCAGGACGGTAGTACTTCCCTGGGTGGTTGCTGTCTACCAACCTACTACCTATGTAGTTAATGTGTGTGGCATTATTGCTTGAAAAGATACTGTCACTGTAATCTGGATGTTTTATCCTGTTTGTTACATGTACTTGCTTCAGCATTTCTTCTGGGTGCTTTGCACTGAATGGTGTGAGGCCTTAGGTTTTGAACGGCGTTCAGAGAGATGATGTGATATGTTTTTGTATTTAATGTGTGTGCCATTATTGTTTGTCACTAGTGGTCTGTATGTCTTAGCCTGTTTGGCCTGTGGGCTTCAACAGTGTTTGGAGAGATGTTGTGATATAATTTTATATTTAATGTATATGGCATTATTGTTTGTCACTAGTGATCTGAATGTCTTAGTCTATTTGTCTCAATCTTCATCTTGTCGGGTTTTCAAGCCATTCATCACAACTGCTTGAGGAGGTACTGTCACTATATATCTGCATGTCTTAGCATGTTTGTTGAACGTATTTGATCAATATCTGTTATGTGTGCTTGCAATGAATTATTGCTTTAAGAGGTGTTGGAAATATATATTTGCATGTCATATCCTGTTGATTAAATGCAATTGTTTAATATTTATTTTGTGTGCTTTGCACTGTAATGGTTTTTTATTGATTTATAAGTACATAACCTGTAGTGGTGTTAGTGAGCCTTTGTTGGTCCGTACATGTCTGCGTGCTCAGGATTTTGGGCAAACAGCCATTATTGTAATAGTATATGTCTGATAGGTTGTGAATAGCAGGAGGAGGGATAACCACAGGGGGGAGGGGAAATTTTTATAGGATTCCTAGACGTAAATATAGGAAATACTTATGTCGGTGCTATGTATTTCATGATAGTGTCACGAATTTCTTGTGGTCGGAGGTACGCCATCACTGTGGGATGGAAGAGGCTGTCTGCGGCCTCTATGTGCGTACACCCTATCGGGATGTACAGGATTGTTAATATATATATATGTAATTTTGTTGGGTGGATCCAACAGGTTTGATGAAATGAATGTAAGATGTGGGAGAGTTCATGGGAAAGGGGAACAGTGGGGGGGATGTATCCACACGTAGTTGTGAGTTTGGTGTTGTGCTTGACGACGGTAGGTAGTATTAATACTATAGGATGTCATGTGTTTTTATATATTTATTTCATGTAATACCATGTTTTTAAATAAAATGTAAAAAAAATACCATTATTACCATCATCCAAATCAGGCTATTATTAATTTTAATGCCATTCCTATCATTATTAACTATCATCCACTAACATCTTCATTATTATCATTATAATATTACCAACAACCTGATTCAATGCCATTCCGAATCATTATTATTTGCAAATATCATTATCATCATCATAACTAGGCTGTTCTTAATTTTAATGCCATACCTATAATTATTATCAATTATCATCTGCTAATATCATTATAATATTGCCAACATCCTGATTCATTAAACCACTAAACTAGTTGCAATCACCATGTTTCAACAACCTATGTGAACCTTGTGTTCCTTGTACCACTGTACCAAGATGGGTTAGGATCACAATAGTTATGCCGACGGCTGACTTGGCATTAAATATCGATGTTCAGGACAGTCTAAACGACCGGCGTAACATGATGTTCAGTTTGCAGACTCTAGCCGAACATAACCCAAAGATCATGAAACCCTCTGGCAAAAGGAGCAATCCTACGCATTTGTATAACATTGTTGTTTAAGGTTGAGCACAAATGACTCCACTAAATAACTATCGAGTTTGTATTTCCGTAATTTGAGTTATATACGGCATTTCTATCATGTTTCAAGAGGGAGGAATCTATTGTTTTTTCCATGATGGAACTGTTGAGTACAATTATCGGGGCAGCAGCCCAACCCGGTGGGTGATTACAAGAACTGATATGGTTTAACTGTCTGACCTAGGTATGAGAGTGGGCAAAGGGTGCATGGGACCTTGTACGCACCACCTACATTATTAGGTGGTGTGTTTTTAATCAACCTCTGTTTCATTGTCCCAGTGTTTCTGAAAGTCAGATTTATATTGAGTTTCTTTAGTGCCTTCTGTCAGCACGCCATTTTGTCATTGTATGGCGAGACCAACACATTTTTCCTGTCAGGCGTTTCCTTAGGTTTAGTCCTGTAGAAAGTCTTCCTGGCTGACAGAAGGGTCTTCTCAGTGAAATCCCCGGGATATATCAGTTTTTTGGCTATGTTAAATATCTTGTTGATTTCAGATACGCAAAGCTCTCAGGATTTATGATTGGAATAATAAGGAATGTATAATGACACATTAGTGGTCTTCCTAGATCTAGACTGTAAATTTGAAACTTCTGTCTATACGATGGATTAAAGCATCTAGGAAGGGTAGAGCATTATCTCTTTCTTGTTCTACTGTGAACTTAATAGACGGTACCAAACCATTAAGTCTAGGTAGGAACTCATCAGTGTTGTGACCTATAGGCCAAAGGCAAAGCACTTAGCATTATTTGGGAGAATATCTTTAAGTAATCTGGTCTCATAAAATTCTATATGCAGGTTGCTGAGTAAGAGGCTGAGGGAATTTCTCATAGTCATACCCTTGCAAACTTGCAATCCATGACACAAAGTTTGATAAGTTCAATAATTCGTGGTGTAGAGCAGAGAGAAGTTTTCTAGCTCCTCTTGAAGATACGTAAGCAAGTCAGGGACAGGGACTCTGGTAAACAGGGCAGTGACATCAAAACTCACAAGGGTAAAGTCGCGTGAAACATTTAATTTCTGGAGCCTATCAGCAAAGTTAACATTGTTTTTAATAGGCGCCTCGGAGATCCTACCAATCATGGGAGTTAAAATTTTATGCTGCTGAGCCTACTGAGCTTATAATAGGAGACACTGGGTTCCCTGGTTTATGAGTCTTGATCAACCCATAAAGATACGGTAGAGTTGCGGACCTTGGTGACAAGTGTTTAATTAGTTCATTATTTCCTTTCAATAACGTTCTAAGATGTTTATTGAAATGGCTATTGACCTGGTCAATGGGGTTCTTAACAAGCGGTTCATAAGCTTCATTTTCTGTGGGAATTAATTACCTGCATGAACCTCATTATATTCATACCATTAATTTAATGAAAGCAACAAAGATAACTATTTCTTACCAATTACTATAACTCTGAGATATGTAGGAATATTTTATAATACCCTGAGTCACCGAGAGAATGTCACCCTTCAATACCCACTATCCTCATACAAGCCCACAAGTTACTCTGGACCTATATTAACTTCAGATTTAATAAACACAACCAGTAATTCTAGTAATAATATTTACATAAATTATGCCAAACTATATGATGCTATATTGAAAGAAAGAAGACATACATGTATTTATACATCATATGAAAAATATTTGTTATCAACACTCACCAAATTTGTCTGGAGGTCGCCTGGTGCAGCTGGTCACCCACAACCCCTGCCTAGATATGAGGAAACTAACTGGCCAGAAGTGCAACATATATAATGCAGTACTTAGCTGTGGGTGTTGCTGGTTCCTTATTAACCCTTTTAACATCTAATTTCTAAGTCCTGCCCAGTCGTTGGTTTCTCACATTCTGTAGGACTGTAAGTCCATTCTTCTTGCTCCTGTTTGAGAGGCTTAAACCACATTTAACATTCAGAGTCACTGAATAATTTCTCCCAATTTCAATATCAATATGGCATCCCTTCCCCAGCCGATGCTACGAATACACTGGTTCCCTTTTTAATTTCCAAATTAATTTTAACCAACAACAATGTATTTCATTTATTTACAAGTTAAAATACACTATAATTTCGGAAAATAAACAAAAAATTTCTACACTGCGGCCGGGCAGAGTTCATTGCTAAATGACTTAAATTGCTCCTTTCTCTAGGAGACGATTCCAGCCAGCTCTAGCTTGAGTGGCTGTTCTCCTAGTAGGCCTTATTACAATTTCATCTTCTTGCATCACTTGGTCAGAGCAATCTTCAATATCACCCTTAGATACTCATTTACATTTGATGTAATACCATTTAATTCCAAGGGAATCAAATTATTAATTATACATAACCTTTCCTGACCATGACACAACACTTTGACATTCCTGACAACACCTTGTGCATCTGGGAACAATGTTAATACCTTGCCCAGAGGCCACAGTGCTCGATGTTGTTCAGCATCAGTTAACACAATGTCCCCTGGTGGAATTTTTTTTTTATTATTTTATTTAAAAACTTACACAATACAAAAATGCACACTAGCATAAAAATGTTGTCCAACAAATGGACCAATGTCAAAACTTTCACAATTTACAACATCAACATAAATTATACCACAAAAATCCAAAGAACACTAAACCCATACACTCTGTTAACACTCACTCAAAACCTGCAAATTGCAGGATGAGAAGCCCTTGCCGCCACACAATTGTGGTACAACCCTCTTCCCTTTAACTTAGTTTGTAACTAAAACACTTTTCCCTAATATACAGATACATGATATGAAAACACTACCATTAAACAAATTTATTCAGTATCATGTTATTATAAGACAGTTTGTACCTAACCATGTTAGTATCTGCATACTAACTGACAAATGCCCTAACATCGTCTAAATACACTTTCACAATTGCATTTCCCCACCTTAGTCACAACTACCCACAAAGGAGTTGTTCTGTTAGTATCCAAAAAGATTACACTTCCCTATTCCCCTTCACCCCAATTTATAACATCACTCTAGCAAACAATGTTTGTCTATATCCTTTCTTTCAGCATATTTTAAGAATAAGAGAATAAATAAGCATAAATGATATGATGTAGGGCGTAATGACGGTAGTTTGTTGGACTACGTATTGGTAGATAAAGTCTGGTGGGTAGACTTCAAGTGTATATGTTTTTAGAGGGGCCACAGATATATCAGGTCACTTTTTAGTTGTAGCTACAGTGAGAGTAAAAGATAGATGGGATACAAGGAAAATGGAAGCAGCAAGTAAGGAAGAGGTGAAGGTTTATAGGCTAAGGGAGGACGGCAGGTAGGGTAAGATATAAACAACTATTGGAGGATGCATGGGCAAGTAAGAGTATAGACAATTGAGTTGAAGTTGTATGGGGTAGGTTTAAGATTGTATTGTTAGAAGTGTAAGAGAGAAACAGTTAGCATATGAGAGGCTTTTAAAAAGTAGAAGTGATGCAAGGAGGGAGGAGTATATGGAGCGAATAAGAGAGGGTAAGAGTAGTGAAGCAACATAAAAAGAGAGCAAATGAGAGAGTGGGTGAGATGTTATCAACAAATGTTTTTGAAAATAACAAAAAGGTTTGGAGTGAGATTAATAAGTTGAGGAAGCCTAGGGAATGAATGAAATTGATAGTTAAAAACAGAAGATGGGAGTTATTAAATGGTGAGTTAGAGGTATCGGGAAGATGGAGGGAATATTTAGAGGAATTGTTAAATGTTGATGAAGATAGGGAAACTGTGATTTCCTGTATAGGGCAAGGAGGAATAACATCTTGTAGGAGTGAGGAAGAGCCAGTTGTGAGTTTACT
>NC_091381.1:13626493-13701493 GCF_038502225.1 Cherax quadricarinatus | reverse complement strand
TGACAAGGTGGACAAAGACAGGATGTTCCAGAGATTGGACACAGTAACAAGGGGACACAGTTGGAAGCTGAAGACACAGATGAATCACAGGGATGTTAGGAAGTATTTCTTCAGCCACAGAGTAGTCAGTAAGTGGAATAGTTTGGGAAGCGATGTAGTGGAGGCAGGATCCATACATAGCTTTAAGCAGAGGTATGATAAAGCTCACGGCTCAGGGAGAGTGACCTAGTAGCGATCAGTGAAGAGGCGGGGCCAGGAGCTCGGACTCGACCCCCGCAACCTCAACTAGGTGAGAACTAGGTGAGTACACACACACACACACATGCACACACACACACACACACACGAACGCATATACACACACACATACACATTGTGGTGATCCTCCCTCCTCGTCTCCCTCCTCCACCCCTCCCTACTCCACCAATCCCCTCAGTCCTCCACTACCCTCTTCCTCCTTTTCCACTCTCTTCTCTCCTCCTCTACCCACTTCCTCCTTCTCTTCCTCCACCTCCACCACCTCCCACCTCCTCTTCCACTTCCTCCTCTTCTTCCTTCTCCTCTTCCTCCTTCTCCACCCCCTTCCTCCTCTTCCTCATCCTCGTCCTCTTCCTCTTCCTTCTCTCTCAACCCCCTTGCCTTTCCCTCTCCTCCTTTCCCCCCTCTCCCCCTCTCTCTCTTTCCCAATGGAAATGAATCACTCTGTCTAACTTTTTTGTGTTATCCGATACTTTAGACATATGCTGCTATGTATGATAATCTATGTAACTGTATTTGTGTATACCTGAATAAACTTACTTACTTGCCGAGTCTCTCTCCTTTTTTTTTTTTACACAGGGTTTGACAAGGTTAGGTTAAGAATCCCTAGCTTTATTAACATGCTATTTACGTGTTAAAGATTCCTAACTTCATTGACAAGCTATTTACGTGATAAGGATTCCTAACTTTATTGACAAGGTAAGAGATGTTACCTACATCATCTCATTTGAAAGCATTTTTATTGTTATGAGACATACAAGTAGTGAACAGGATGAAGTTGCAGCCATCTATCACAGCATTTTCATCTGATCAACTGGCTTTATCTCGTCGACATCATAATGCTGTACGAATATACTCGAGTTATCCTGGGAATAAATGATCTAAGATGAAGCGATGTTCTGGAGAAGGGTACAGCCAGAGTGAAGTTGCTGCTGTCTGCCCGTCTTGTGGTATAGAAGCTTGTTTCACGCTGTCCTCGAAGTGGATCCAAGTGTGGTACTTTGACAATATTGGCCTTGTACATAACAGTAAGGCCACCCACATCCCTCCTGTGTTGAAGGCTCTGCTGAAATGACAAATCTTTCCAGGATTGGTCCGGGCGAGAGATGAGACGTTTTGCTCTGTTCTCTTCTCTGTCAAGCAGTCGCAGATGAGAAGGGGGGCAGGCGAACCAAGAAAGTGGAGCATACTCAAGGTGTGAGCGTACTTATGCCTCGTACAAAATCTTGCAACCCCTGCTGTTAATCAGATGCGTGATATGGTGAAGTGCTGTAAGCTTCCTGGCTGCCTTGTTTGCAAGATTTACAACGTGTTTGTCATGAACAGTTTGGAGTCAAATTTCAGCCCAAGGATATCAACTTCTTCCCCAGGTGCCATCACCCTCCCATTCGTCCTTACTACAGCACCGGCATTACCATCATGATGCCTAGAGATCATCATCATTTGTGTTTTCTCAGGTGCAAATGTTAATTGCCATCTATTTCCCCAAGCCGATATAGCTCTTAGCTGGTGATTGGTGTAGCTTAGAGCAGCTGGCATTTCTTCTCTTGGATAAGTTAATGTCAGTGTACAGTCGTCTGCATATGCATGGGATTCTGGGATGAGATGAACATCATTGAAGTAGACATTCCATAACAATGGTCTCAGAACGTCTCAGGATGTCTTGCTGATTCTGTTCCATTGAGAACTACCCTTAGAGATCTACCAGGAAGGTAATCACTGAGGAGACATAGCGTAGAGACTGCAATTCCCAGAACTGGTGCCACACCCTGTCGAAAGCACCAGCAATGTCCAGTGCTACCACACAGCTGACTTTGGATTCATCCAGTGACTGGTGCCACTTAGTGGAGAGGTTTAACAACATATCAGCAGCATATTGACGCCATATTGACGTTCACAAAATAGTGAGTGGTAGTCGAAAAAACTCTGTTATTTGTCTTGAGATTATTGTCTCAAGGAGCTTGCCAGTGATTGACAGGAGTGACAATGGTCTGTAGTTGCTGATTTCTGCTCTGCTCTTCTTTTTGTGAACAGGAACTTCATTTGCCTCTTTCCACAGGGAAGGCCATTTACACTGCACTAGGCAGTGCTGAAAGATGCGAATTAGAGGTGCTGCTGGCTGGTCTGCACATCTCAGCAATCTTGGGCTCAACTTGTCTGGGCCCACAGCCTTTTCTTGGTCAAGCGATTTAAGAACGAAATGCACCTCTTCCTGCCTTATTGTCACCACCGACAGTTTTGACACAGTTCTTGCAGCTAGCCAAGGAGGGTCCCTTACTGGATCAGGAACTTGCATTTTGTAGCAAAGTGTTCTGCAAAGAGGTCCTTTTTCTCTTGACTACTAGTAGAGGTGGTCCCATCCTGTCGATTCAGAGGTGGAATGAGTTCATCAGGCAGATAACCTTGTCTGTCCTTGACCAGGGACCACCAGGTTTTGAAGCCTACCCTACCTGATGCTAGCCTTCTTTGTGTGTCCACCTCCCATTTAGCGATGGCTCACTACTGAACATCACCCATATGCCGTAGTACAGGCTTGCCTGTGCAAGTTCATGTTATAAGTGGTAGGATGTCTCCTATACCTTCGCCATGCCTTGTATTTAGCAGTAGCAGCCTCTCTACAACGAGAGCCAAACCTAGGCTGATCTGTAGGCGTCGTCACATATTGCCGGTGACGAATGTGTTCTTGTTGTAGATTAAAGATGTGTCCAGTGAAGGCTTTCACTTGGTTTTCAACATCCTCTTGGAGAAGAGCATTCCAATCGGTGGTGGCGAGCTCAGGGCAAAGGACTTGCCAATTACCTCTTTCCCATAAACAGGTTGTGCGTGTGGACGCCTCACCTCGTTCTGTTGGGATCTTAAGAGTTGTGAAAACAGCCTTGTTGTCAGATGATCCAACGTAGCCGAGGGGTTGACAAGTGACTATACCTTCTGTCAGATCACTCACTACTGGGTCAAGGGAGGAGCCAGAGATGTGAGTAGGGAAATCAACAAATTTTCTCATGCCAAATACTGCAAGAAGGTCATCAAAGTTCGTCTGTATAAGGTGTTGGTTGAGGTCACCAACAATTATGATATGTTGACAGTTGTGTTGTAGCAGAAAGGAATCCACATTTTCCATTAGGAAGTTGATGGGGTCTGCATGTTGCCACTGAGGTCTGTACATTGCACATGCTAGTAAAGAGGTACTAGTGTTTATGCATAGCATGATGAACATCATTTCAAGATGAGTAGGGGTGGCAACATCAATGTGCTGGGAATGAACACTTTTAGAGAAGCACACAGCAACACCTCCTCCTTGCCCTTGCCTGTCTCTCCTCATCCATGAGGTGTAGCCAGCAATTCTTGCAAAATTTTCTGGAGTCCTGTCGTCCAAAAATGTTTCAGCAACAGCTATCATGTCGGGACGTCGAGTGTTCACAAAACTGTGTGAGCTCTCCAACATTAGTAATGAAACTTTTAATGTTGGCCGACAGGATGCTGATAGACTGGCTCCTCATGATGTGGTCAGCTTGAGGTGGTGGGTGTGTAGGACATGTAAGGTGTCTGTCCTTGAGAGAGGTAGGGTACTGAGGCAGCTGCAGGGATGTAGGTCTGTGGTCTTGTATAAGGCGCACATGTCAGTGTGTTCACCAGTTCAGAGATCCTGCCGGTTTGTTCTGAGAACAGGTCTCTAAACTGGTGGTCCTATCTGTCAGGTTCCTTTTTCTTCCGACACTGGTTCTCCTGATGTCCTTTTTTGTGGCAGTAATTGCACCTGGTATCTCGCAGGCAGTTGTTAGGGTGTTGTGCCCCTTCCGGTGACAGCGAGAGCACTGCCTAGGTGCCTGGGAGGGTGGACTATTATTTGTTGCACCTCCTGTGTTTTGCTGATTTATCAGCAGGCTCTGCCACTGGGACTGTATTGGTGGAAGGTGAGATGGCTGTAGATGTCTTCCTCCTCAACGTCCTCTTCCACGTTCTCTGCCACGTCCTCTACCACACCCCTGTGCAGTTCTGACAGATGTGTCCCTGCTGTTCGTACTTTGACACAGTAGGTGTTCAGGTGCAGTGATAGTGCCCTGATTATTAACAGCATCAATCTCTGGTGGAGAAAATCCTGACTCAGAACTTGCCGATGAAGCACTGCTGCCATATGTTGAAATAGTGTCGGCAGGTGTGCTGGCAGGTGTAGGACCAGAGATGGTATGTGCACTGTCTAGTGTACTGGCAGGTGTTGAAGCAGAGATGTCAGGTGTAGGAGAATTAACAGATCCAAGGCTTGCTTCGTTGCTGGAAAGAGGATCTGTCCCCTCGGTGGTGGTGAGAGGAATTGTGTTAGAATTCCCAAAGATAGTGCTTTGAACTCTGTCAATCTGTGGGGCCTTAGCGATGACAGAATTCCACCAGTTATTTACCCCTGAGTTGAGCTCAGTGTGGGACTTCCAGTCTTTGTCAATAGTGTCACCATCAGCTGAGCAGCTTACGTCACTTGATGTAGGCTTGCACTGGCCTTCTACAACAGCTTGAAGGGTATTTAATGATTTGAGGAGCTCATGAAGTGCTTCCCTGTGATGCATTATCTTAGCAGCGACTTTACAACACATCCCATGAGGGCAGTCTTGATCTTTGGACAAGAGTCCCTGAGGTACTTCTGAACTTTCCTCCTGTATCACCAGGTTTGAATCCACATATACCACAGGAGCATGGATATCCTTCAGTTTTCTTTCTCTCTCCATCTCTCTTTCCATCTCTCTCCATTTCTTTCTCTCCATCTCTCCCTTCCTCTCTCTTTCCCCTCTTCTTGTCCCTCCCTCACCCATTCACCTCTCCTTTCCTTCCTTTCTCCCTCCCTCCCTTCCAACCTCTTTCTCCCTCTAACCCTGTCCTGCTCCGTATTCACCCCCATCACTCTCCCTGACCCCTTCCCTCCCTCTCCCCACCAATCTTCCCCTAACACCTCCCCAACTCCCCCCAGATATGCACACACATATGCACATGCACAAACAGCACACACACATTACAACAACTAAAGAAAAAGAAAAAATTAGAAAAATGGTGGCTCAGAAGGGAAGTCGAAGGCTCAGAGGATCAGAGCAAAATGGCTCTGGTAAGGAATAATGGATGGAGGAGCAATATAAAAGGATGGAACAATAGTGGCAGGGCAAACTAGGTGAGTTTTCTGCAAAATTGGAGAAGAGGATGAAGGCAGAGAGGAAGAAATTGGAGTCACAAGCCAAAGCTGCAGAAGCCAGGAAAAGAGCCCTAGAATATGAGGTAAATAGGCTGAAGCAAGTTACAAGGCTATTGCCCAAAGGAGACATAGCATCTGAAGCAGGTACACCCATACTCAATGAGGAGCCAAAAGGAATATAAGGAGACACGACTTACACTAAAGCCCTATCAGTCCATCAAGGAGGGCCGAGGAATGAAGGAGAAGAGCAGATGGGAGCAGGGATAGTAGCAGGGAAGGGAAGAAAATGCAGAAAGGATGATAGGTCTCATGCTGAGAAACGACCATGTCACCAAGAAATACTTGAAAAAATAAGGGAAACAATGGCCAAGTACAAACGGGATCCAGAGACACTGTGGGAAAGGCAATGGGAGAGGTAGAGGGGAAAGTCAGTGTTTATTAATGGACTTCAGGAGGACAAGGGAAGGACACACAATGAAAGACAGCAGGAAGAAAAACGGGAGATGGAAAACATCATCAAAGAAATAGGAGAGGAGGACAAGACTGAGATAGCAAATTTTCAAAGAATAGGGGGGTATTCAAAGGGGAGAAACAGGCCAGTCAAGCTGATTTTCAAGACAGAAAAAGTGCAAAACAGGATCCTGAAAGAGAAATCACAGCTGAAGTAATCATCAGCATACAGGAGGGTGTTCCAAGACTGAATGACAGCATCTGAGGGAGAGGACACAGAAGCGAAAGGGGCTAGGAGGAGAGACAAGGACAGAAACAGCAGAGGACAAAAAGAGCAGGGCAAAGCAACAAGCTCAGGCAACACTTCAGTCTGGAGGACCCAAGGTGGTAAGTGCAGTAATGTATAACTCACCACAGAACAACAGGAGACCAAGGCAAGAGTATGATGAGAATAATAGAGCAATGGTTGACACACTGACTGAAGTCGCCAGATGGGCTCATGCGAGCAAGGCATAGCTGCTGATCATGGGTGACTTCAACCACAAACAAATCGACTGGGAAAACCTGGAGTCACATGGGGGCCCAGACACATGGAGGGCTAAGATGATGGAGGTAGTAATGGAAAATCTCATACACCAACATATAAAGAACACTGTCAAAGAGAGAGGAGAGGATGAACCAGCGAGATTGGACCTAATGGACAGTGCAGATATTGAGGACATCACATATGAAAGACCCCTTGGGGCCAGTGATCATGTGGTTCTGAGCTTCAAAACCACAGTAGAGTTACAAGTGGAGAGGGGAAACAGGAAGGGCAGGATGAATGAAGCCAAACTACAAGAGAGGGGACTACACAGACCTGAAGAATTTCCTGCACAGGGTTCAGTGGGATAGAGAACTGGCAGGAAAGTCAGCTAACAAGATGAGGGAATACTTGACAACAATATGCAAGGAAGCTGAAGAGAGGTTTGTACCCAAGGGTAACAGAAATAATGAGAAGTCCAGAGAGAGCCATTGGTTCACCCAAAGGAGTAGAAGGCCAAAACCAAGTGCACTAGAGAATGGAAGAGGTAAAGAAGGCAAAGGACCCAGGAAAATAAGGGAAGAAATCACTGAGCCAGAAAAGAATATGCACATTTAAGATGGGAGGCCAAACGGCAATGCAAAAATAACAAACAGCGAAAGCTAATCTGACCCGAAGCTATTGTACAGCCCCATCAGGAGGAAAATGACAGTCAAGGACCAGGTAATCAGGCTGAGGATGGAAGGAGGGGAGATCACAAGAAACAACAGTGAAGTATGTGAAGAGCTCAACGTGAGCTTCAAAGAAAAGTTCACAGAGGAGATAGAAGTGACTTAAGAAAGACTGAGAGGAGAGGCTGCTAAGTAAGCTAGATACCTCCAAGGTATCTAGCTTACTTAGCATGGGTCTTGAGAGAGGGAGCTGAGGCGCTATGTGTTCCACTAACAACAATCTTCAACACTTCTATAGAAACAGGGTGACTGCCTAAGGTATGGAAGACAGCAAATGTAGTCCCAATTTTTAAAAAAGGAGACAGACACGAAGCACTAACTACAGACCAGTGCCACTGACATGAATAATATGCAAAATCATGGAGAAGATCATCAGGAGAAGAGTAGTGGAACACCTAGAAAGGAATGAGCTTATCAATGACAGCCAGCACGGTTTCAGGGATGGGAAATTCTGTGCCACAAACCTACTGTAGTTCTATGACAGGGTGACAGCTGTAAGACAAGAAAGAGAGGGGTGGGAAGATTGTATTTTCTTGGACTGTATGAAGGCATCTGAGACAGTGTCACGCATGAGACAGGTGTAAGAGCTGGAGGACCAGGCAGGGATAACAGGGAAGACACTGCAATGAATCAGGGAATACCTGACATTAAGACAACAGCGAGTCACGATGCGCGTTGAGACGTCAGAGTGGGTGCCCTTGACGAACAGGGTTCCACAGGGGTCAGTCCTAAAACCAGTGCTGTTTCTGGTAGTATCTGTGAATGACATGACAGAAGGAAAAGGCTCAGAAGTGTCCCTGTTTCTAGATGATGTAACGGTGATGAGAAGAATTCAATCAGATGGGAACCAGGCAGTACTATAAAGGGATCTGGACGGACTGCAGGCCTGGTCCAGCAACTGGCTCCTGTAGTTCAACCCCACCAAGTGTCAAGTCATGAAAATTGGGGAAGGACAAAGTTGACTACAGACGTAGTACAGTCTAGAGGGCCAGAGACTACAAACTGCCCCACAGGTCGCTGGAAAAAAGTCTAAATGGGAGTCCAAGAAGTGGAATTTAAGTGACATGTTACTTTCCATGTTCTAGTAAGCCTTGATGAGGTTTTCCACCAATTGTTCACAGTTGCCTTCGGTTCTGTTTCCGAGAAATCCCTTCGCCACTAACTTGAATGATTCCCAAGCAGCTTTCTTCTCCCCATGAAGGTCTGATTCAAATTCACCATCTTTAAGAAGCTCTCGAATCTGAGGACAATTGAAGACTCCCTCTCTTATCTTAACGTTGCTCAGTGAGGGGAATTTTGATGTTAAATACTTGAATCACTCACCAGATTTGTCCATAGTGTTTTTCATGAGCCCCAGTTATATGTGTAGTGGTGGAAGCAAAATTTTGTTTTGTTCAATGAGGGGTGGATGTTGAACATTTTTCATCCCAGGATCCAAGGATTGACGAGGTGGCCAGTAGTACTTGGTATATCCGCCCTGCTCATCACAAGAGCAACAACTTTTAAGTCACCACAGCACATCTACCTTCTATGACTGCTGGAACAATAATTGTAGATGAATGGTTCAGAGAACCGACACGTTGATAAATTAGACACATGTGTAACTCTTAGGTATTTTTATTGAGGAAACGTTTCGCCACACAGTGGCTTCATCAGTCCATACAAAGGAGAAACGTGAAGAACAGGAGGAGAATGAGGTAATCAGTCCCTCAACCTTTAGTCGATGTGGTCAATCCATCAACCTTAAATAGAATACAGCATATGTGCGGAGAAGTAGCTTATATACCGTAGGCAGGAAGGTGTAGCAGTCGTAGATTGTGTCACATTTGTCCAATATGGAAGTAGGTCGTGCCCAAGGGATAGGCAAGCGAAGAATTCCCAAGTATTAAGATCCCAAGAAGTTGCAGTGTGTGACAGGATTGTATGGACTGATGAAGCCACTGTGTGGCGAAACGTTTCCTCAATAAAGATACCCAAAAATTGCACATGTGTCTAATTTGGAACAATAATGAAGGGCAGAGAGACGGTGAGTGTGGTAAGAAACACACTGCTACAAGCCTGTTGGAACCTGTTGTGACATGTAGGTGTATACTGAAAAGTAGAGATAGCAAACAATTTTGACAACGATATTCATTATCAGTGACCTAAAATTAGTTGGAAAATGCTACTCTGGTATCGGAAGCATTTTGGTTATTGGCCAGTGTATAATCAGGTGAGGAAAGAAGGAGGGGGGATCACAAGGAACGACCCCAAAGTATGTGAGGAGCTCAACATAAGATTCAGAGAAGTGTTCACAGAGAAGACAGAAGGGACTCCAGAAAGATGGAGAGGTGGGGTTTACCATCAAGTGTTGGACACAGTACATGCAACTGAGGAATAAGTGAAGAGGCTGCTAAGCGAACTAGATACTTCAAAGGTAATGGGGCCAGATAACATCTCTACATGGGTCCTCAGACAGGGAGCACAGGTGCTATGTGTACCACTAACAACAATCTTCAGCACATCTATCGAAACTGGGCGACTACCTGAGGTATGGAAGACAGCAGACATAGTCCCAATTTTTAGAAAAGGAAACAGACACGAAGAATTAAACTACAAACTTGTGTCACTGACTTGTATGCAAAGCCACGGAGAAGATTATCAGAAGAGTGGTGGAGCACCTACATAAGAAAGAGCTTATCAACGACTGCCAGCAGGGACAAGAAATCCTAAATCACAACCCTTCTGTAGTTCTGTGACAGGGTGACAGCAGTAAGACAAGAGAGAGAGAGAGAGAGAGAGAGAGAGAGAGAGAGAGAGAGAGAGAGAGAGAGAGAGAGAGAGAGAGAGAGAGAGAGAGAGAGAGAGAGAGAGAGAGAGGTGGGTAGATTGCATTTAATTGTATTGTAAGATAATGTGTGACACAGTTCCACACAAGAGATTAGTGCAAAAGCTGGAGGATCAGGCAGGGAAAGCACTGCAATTAATTGATCAGGGAATACCTGTCGGGAAGACAACAGCTAGTCATGGTACGTGGCGAGGTGTCAGAGTAGGAGCCTGTGTCGAGCTGGGTTCCACAGGAGTCAGTCCTAGGACCGATGCTGCTTCTAGTATTTGTGAACGACATGACAGAAGGAAAAGACTCAGAATTGTCCCTGTTTGCAGATGATGTGAAGTGATTGAGAAGAATTCAGTCGGACGAGGACCAGGCAGAACTACAAAGGGATCTGGACAGGTTGCAGGCCTGGTCCAGCAACTGGCTCCTGGAGTTCTACCCCACCAAGTGCAGAGTCATGAATATTGGGGAAGGACAGACTGAGTACAGTCTAGGGGGCCAGAGACAACAAACCTCACTCAAGGAAAAGGATCTTGGGGTGAGTATAACGCCGGGAACATCTCCTGAGGCGCACATCACCCAAATAACTGCTGCAGCATATGGGCTCCTAGCAAACCTAAGAACAGCATTCCGACATCTCAATAAGGAATCGTTCAGGACTCTGTACACCGTGTACGTTAGGCCTATATTGGAGTATGCAGCACCAGTTTGGAACAAACTCGTAGCTAAGCATGTAAGGAAATTAGGGAAAGTTCAAAGGTTTGCAACAAGACTAGTCCTGGAGCTATGGGGCATGCTCTACTAGGAGAGGTTAAGGGAAATCAATCTGACGACACTGGAGGACAGGAGAGATAGGGGGGACATGATAACGGCAAACAAAATACTATAAAGAATCGACAAGTTGGACAGAGACAGGATGTTCCAGAAATGGGATACAGAAACAAAGGTTCACAGTTGGAAGATGAAAACTCAGGCATGTTACGTAATATTTTTTTCAGTCACAGAGTTGTCATTAAGTTGAGTAGTCTGAATAGTGATGTATTAGAGGCAGAATCCATACATAGCTTTAAGAAGAGATATGATAATGCTCATGAAACAGGAAGAGTGACCTAGTAGTGACCAGTGAAGAGGCGGGGCCAGGAACTATGACTCGACCCGTGCAACCACAACTAGGTGAGTACACAAGGTGAACAGGGCGAGAATGGCTGCCATGGGACCCAGGAACTAGGGGACACAACTGTAAGTTAACAGCTCATATGAGTTTCAGGGATATTAATTAAGAAGCATTTCTTCGGCTTTAAGCTGTCAGGAAGTGGATCAATCTGGAGAGTGAAGTAGTGGAAGGGCCAAGAGCTGTGAATTGTTTCCCACAACCATAAATGAGTACAAATAAGTGAGTTTTAATTTGTGTGTACAAATAGGTGAGTATACACACACGCACACTATTAGGGTGTACTTTCTTAAATATTTTATATATAAGAAATAAAGCTCCATAGTTCCGGGATTGTAGTGAAACCAGACGCGTATCATTCCCGGTCAGGCAGTTGCCAGGAGACAGGAGCTGATGAGGTGCTTGTGAGTCAGTAGGAGTTGAGCGGTGCAGGGCAGAAGTCACTATGGTTTGAGCATTAGTGTGAGTAGGTGGTTTGGTGCGTTTTTTTTTTTTTAGTGTATACTGTAGGTAATTATGTTTGAGTGCTCTCACGTTTACCTAAAAGGCCCTAGTATGTAAAGCCTATTAAAATTTTGGGAGAGTACTGTATCATGTTCTTGTTTGCTGGTAGACAAACCAGCAGTAGGTGGGGGAAGTGTATCATGGAGCCTCCCTGTTTATAAATTTTAATATATTTTATTTTACTCACTAGTAGCAGCGAGATAATGTGACCTGGAGTAAAGATAACATTGTACTGGAGTAGATTATAAGTTTTATATACATTATTATTAACATTATATATTTTTGTGTGAGTTTTTGTGTTCTTATAATATATTGATTATTTACACTTATGCTTCATAATCTGCATGACGGTCCATGCTGGCCCTAGAGTGACTGTTTTTCCGTGTAATTTAAATGCCCCTAGACAGGTTGAGCAGCCTTTTAGGAGCCAGGACATTTTGTTTAAGTTACAAGGGACACAAATCCGTAACATGGTGGCCTGCAGGGAAGAATTATCAAATTTATAATGATAATTCACATTTAAAACCTGAAGAATCTTTTTGAAAGAAGGATTTATATTAATAGTAATTTATTCAGGTGTAATACAATTATTTTTCCGCCTGATTTGTGTGTGTGCACATTTAGTGATTAAGGGAGTTATTTAGTAATAATAATTCTCTGCGAATATAAAAAATAATAATTTTGTGTGCCTATGTGCTTTGCCGAGTGATATAGTATTTTACTTCAGTTATTTCTGCTGCTATAGGCAAGTGTTTTATGCTATTAATTATGCTAACAATTTCAGTGTAAATTAAATGACCCTAGTCAGCAGGTTGAGCAGCCTTTCAGGAGCCTGGACATTTTATTAAAGTTACAAGTCACACAAATCCTTGACAAAAAAAAATACACACTGCAGCTACAATTATGTGAATACTCACACATATACACATAGACACACAACAGTTTACGTGACTGAAGTAGAGCCACTACTCACCGGAAACGTCATCCACAAAGAAACAGACTTAAAGAGGCCTAGACTGACAGCAGTGGTGACGGCAAACATGTGTCAGTATGTCAGGGACTCGAATGAGAAGGGATGATCCTGTTAGACTGAAGTAAGTGAATTTGATCCTCTTAAAATACAGCGCATAAGGCCTCTAGGTGCTAGTGACCATCTGTTACCAAATTTAGAATTCACTTCATTGAGGAAGCTATCAGTGAGGGATAAATAACAGGTGGGGACGGGAAAAGAGAATTCCTAAATGGAATATAATGGCAGAGTGAAAGGAGAGTAAGTAAAGGAAAGATGAAGGCGAATACAGCTGGACAGTGCCGGGAAGTGGAGGCAGAAGAATTGTAAAAGCAAATGCAATGAGATGCAGAAAGTAAAATAACAATGGGCATGCCCATGAAAATACTGTAGAAAATGAGACAGAATAAAAGAGAAAAATAAACAGAAGTTTATATATATATATATATATATATATATATATATATATATATTATATATTATTTAAAACATTACAATACAAGGTGGAAATTATATTAAAAGGTACACAAATGAGGTAAATCACAAATTCCCAATTCACCCTTACAAAAATGATTACAACAGACAAAAGTGTTCTGACACCCTAATACCACACACCATATACACCCAGTTATACCAGAGTTATATACCTGTGAAGGCTGAAACTTTTGACACAATTTCACCCCCCCCTCCCGCCAAATATAACCATCACCAACCTGATTGCATCTTAACTTAACATTAAAGGATACATAGGAATTACACTATCATGAGTGATGCAGTAACATCTTGGACACAAAAATATTAATAACAATTAAATGGGATACATGTCTTTACTTAACACAATGACACCTCAACCTGGTGAAAGAAAACCCAGCAAAAGTTTAATTTTCTAAGAAGGTTGCAACAATGAATGTCAACACCCAAAGGCAACTTATGTGCAATTATCTTAGCATGTAAACCCTATTCATTCAACACAGTATATAAATAAAAACTTAATATTATGAAAACCATCAGAGAATACAAAGGTATAAAGTATAAACCGCAGCCATGTAGCGGCTACACGCAAAAAAATTCCACATACTTCCCTAACACAGATAAAACAAAACAAAATTTTGTGACAACTGCACCTAAACACAACTCACATCATATGACTTAAGACTGCTATGTACATAGATAACAACATAATAATATGACTTAAGACTGCTATGTACATAGATAACAACATAATAATATGACTTAAGACTGCTATGTACATAGATAACAACATAATAATATGACTTAAGACTGCTATGTACATAGATAACAACATAATAATATGACTTAAGACTGCTATGTACATAGATAACAACATAATAATATGACTTAAGACTACTATGTACATAGATAACAACATAATAATAAATCTAATTTGAATGGATCACAGTTGATCAATCAGCCTTAACAGATCAGGCGTTAGAGAGTAATTCTCATAGTACAAGTCCAAGTCCAACATGCATGTAGTCCCATCTTTCTACATACAATAATATGCGTATTATCTACACATAATACTACAACACACTGGACAAGCAACTGTCCATCACTTCCAATCAATATACTGCCCTACCCTCACTCTGCACAGTGATGTAGGCAACCCCCCCCGCCTTGAATACCTTATCCATCATTCACTACTACCATGAAGAAACATGAGTACTATATGAATAGCGTATAGTCCATGACACACAAAAAAACTGGCCAGCTCCACAGGTGCTTGCACCCATGGTCCATACATTATTCACTCACGCATCACTCATCCAACACACACGCAAACATTTGTTGTCATCCATTACCAGGGAGGCGACCCTGTTTTCACCCATGACTTCCCTGCCCCAGCAACACTTTCCAATCGTACCCTCCCCTCCCTCGTATATTACAAGTCTAATAAAACCTGTAACGTAAGTTGCCTATATCCCTCTGAAAAATCCCTCACCCACCTCCTCCCATAAATTTCCTTATTTCTACATACCGTTTTATAGAACGTTACCGCTAACACCCTCCTCTTCACCTCACTGACCTGTTTCCCCCGCAATCCCCACACTATATATATATATAATCTGCCATAATGTACCCCACAGCTCTGATTACACTTTCCTCCCAACCCCCCACGTCGAGACTTAATGCTCTCAATACAGAAATTCCTTGACCTCCTATCCTATATATCACCCTATTTAACCACCCCTTGACACTCCTCAGTCCATCACAAAAATATACTACATGAAAAGCCGACTCCTCCCCACCACATATCCCGCACACACCCCCGTCAATGACCTGTCTATCCCGTAGAACCACACCCGACGGTAAAATGCCGTGCAGAAAACGATACATTACATCCCGAACACGAGGTTGCAACCTCATCCTACTCAACCTATTCCATATACTTCCCCATGCATACATGGGGAAAATTCCCTCTACAGGCGCTACAACCCTCCCGGCTAACAATCTACACAACCTACCTATTTTAACCTTTGCCGGCTCTCGATCCCACGCCAGAGCCCTCAAAACAGTTTCACACTCATGCAACTCAACTCCTGTATACATCCGTTGCAATCTGTTATGGATCCTGGCCAAACCCCCCCCCCCCCCCCACCCACACTTTCCCTCATCACCTCCCTTTTAATGAAGACACATTTGACCCTCCGCTTTAAGTCCAGCAATCCCAGCCCCCCCTTACTTACAGGTAACATTACCACGTCCCTTTTAATCCAATCACAGCTCGAACCCCACAAGAATTTAAAAACCTTCCTAAGTATGTTGGTTATTGCTGGCCCAGTTAATGGGAACACGGCTGCCACGTGCCATACTTTGCTATACAGTAAGATATTAATAACAATGGCACGCTGCACAAGGGTCAAATGATAAGGTCGCAATGCACCCAAGCGTCCCTGAATCCTTTCTACCATCCTAATCGAGTTTTCCATGCGTGCCACAGTTAGATCGTCTGCATAAATAAGACCGCAAATTTTTAACGAATTCACCTGCTTCCTCACAACTGCACTACCCCAATCAACCCTTCCCGCCCAAGCTCCTAACCCCATAACCATGGATTTATCTGAATTTACCCTCATACCAGTTGCCCCTGCGAACATTTGTACTACCCCATCTAATGTGTCCATTGTCATCCCCTCCCTAATCAGAACAGTTGTATCATCCACATACCCAATTAAAACTGGCCAAACCCTCGCAACCTCACACCCTGGTCCCTCTACGTGACACATACGCTGCTCCACCAATCTATAAAAGGGGTCCTGTACGCACGCAAACAATAATTGTGACATAGGACACCCCTGCCTAAGTCCCCTACCCATTACAATCTTCCCACCCAATCGACCATTAATCTGTACCCTCGCCATTGCACCTCCATACAACGCCTCAACCCAACCCACTATTTCTTCCCCAAACCCCTGACCCCTGAGGATGGCTTTCAATGCTTTCCGATCCACTCTATCGTATGCCCCTTGCCAATCGAGCGCCACCAAACCTCCCCCCCTCCCCCCCTTTTGCCTCCACGAAATCCCTAAGTAACCCATGCCCCTCCACCATAGACCTCCCTGGCAAACCAAACTGAGTTTTTGATACTACCCGCCCCACCACACACTTGACCCGATTTCCCAAAATCTTCGCAAACAATTTGTAATCTGCGCATAACAACGAGATCGCCCGGTAATCCCGAAGCGTATGCTGCCCCTTACCCTTCGGTACCAATACAACGACAGCCGTTGCCTGCTTCTCACCCAGCTCACCTCTCTCCTTCATGCAATTAAATAACCTAACCAAAAAATGCCTCATTAATTCCCAATGCTGCTGATAAAACTCTGCCGGGAGTCCATCAATTCCCGGTGCTTTGCCCTTTCGCATTCCACTTAAAGCCCTCCATATTTCCCCCTCAGTTATTTCCCCACCCAGTGCTTCCCTATCACTGTTACGCAACTGACATACCACACTCCCACACACCTGTTCTAAAACCCCATCCTCTACCCCTTCTCGTTGCCAGTACTTCTCATACCACTTATCAGCAAACGCCCCCATTCCTTCCGTAGCTTGTATGACCTGCCCCTCCCTGTACCCTCCTATCGACTCATGAACCTCCAACCATGGAATAGTCATTGCATGCTGTCTTTGTTTCTGCCTACGCAATACGCACGATGAAGGTCTATCTCCCCATAACACCTCTTCCACCCCCGCCTGTACCCGCACCGCTTGGAACCTCTCATCCTGTACCTCACGCAGCCTCCCTTTAATTGCCATAATATCATCCATTGGATAAGTGCCCGCCACCGCCCCCCTCGCATAACAACCCCGTAACCTATCCTCCAAATAGTTGGCAAGCCCATATTTTAAAGAATTGATACGTTTCCCTTCCCTTACGTAATATTGCTTAATCCGTTCTTTAGCCACACCATCCCACCACATCACCACATCCTCTACCCCATTTACCTCTGCACGTAACCCCTCCCACAGCATTGCAAATCCCTCTATCCCCTCCTCATCACCTAACACACTTGTATTTAACTTCCAATATCCCCTAGATATACCTGCTAGTGACTCCCACCCCACCTCTGCTACTACCGCCCGATGATCCGAATAAGCTACTTCTATTGTACGGAAAAATGTCAACCAAACCCCTTGAGATATATACAGCCTATCCAACCTAGCCGCATAACCCCTTCTTACAAAAGTGTGCTCTACCTCCCACGCCCCTCCTCCAACCGCATCCCGCAACTGAATATCCCTCAAAAGATCTCGCAAGGCCGCCGACACGTGCCCCGCCCCTTTTGGTTCTATGTCAGCCCTCCTAATAACGCAGTTCCAGTCCCCACCAACGATGGCCACTGCAGGTAAACCACGTAAGAAGAAAACTAGTTCTTCACATACAAAATCCCTTTTTACTCTCACATCATTTTCTGCTGGTGCATACACACTTACAAAGGATACCCTCTGCCCCATCCACCACCCATCCACGCGCAATACTCTCTCCCCCTCCCCCCTCACTTCTTAGCAACACAAACGGGCTCGCCTCCCTGATCAATATACCCACACCACCTTTCAGACGTGCAGATGGCAGAGTCATGACCTGAAACCCCTCCACCTCGAGCTCTCTTCCCTCCTTGAAATTGTGTTCTTGCAGGAACACTACATCCACCCTATATTTACACAGAAACATTCGAAACCATTCCCTCTTCACACTATTACACAGTCCATTTACGTTCACAGTCATACACCTAAGGCCTCTTTATAGTTTCCAACCCTTCCTCCTCTCTTCATTCATCCCAGGGCCTCCTGCCCCAGAGCCAGCACAAGGCTTCACACCATCAACCCCCCCTTTTTTGCGATGCCTCTTATCTTGACTACCTCGACAGTGCTCTTCCTTCCTCCCAGACCTCTGCGCCGGCGTCAGGACATCATCTGAGTCTGACGCCGCCGCTCTCTTCCTCGTGATGCCCTCCACATCCATGTTATCTTCTGAGGTTCCCTCACGATGTACCTCAACCTCCACCACGCCTCGTTCCACAGCACACGGCGACAACTCACGCTTACTAGTTGGCCCTTCAACCCTGCTATGGTTTTTATCATTACATTCTTCTACAGGCAACACCGTGCCTCTCACCAGCTCAGGAACAACATCCTCTGCAGGCGGCGTCAATGTCCTCAACACTTCCTGAAGCTCTTCCTCGAGAGCCTGCACCTCCTCCTGCACTTGCACTTCTGTACTTTTTCCTTGCCTAGTAACAGATCCTTTTATGTCACAGCTTACCTCACACACGCCAGTCTCTTCTTTGGAATCCTCCACCTCTTCACTCCACAAGCGCCCAAGCCCTTGCTTTCGCTTGGGGCTCTCAACAACAGCTACCACGCTGGTAACTGGTGCTTCACCAGTTTGTGCAGGCGCCCTCCTCAGCTTCACACACGCTGCCGCCATATGGTCGTACGCCCCACATATTCTGCACGTACGTCTCTGTCCGGCGTACGATACCATAACTTGCGTCCTGAAGTCCTCCAACACGACGTAAGACGGTATGGGATGTCTCAGAGTCATCTTCAGGGAAAAGGTTCCCTCCAGACGGCCCATGTAAGCACCAGCCGTCCACTTGCCCTGTTGTGCCAGATGTACGGTCCCATATGCCTCAAAAACACTCCTGATGTCAGCCTCATCTGCCTCAAATGGGACATTACGAATCTTAACCCACGTAAAGTGGCGAGATACGTCTATCAAATGCACCTTCGATCAAATGCACCTTCACAGCTGGAGTAGCGTTAAGACTCACGTCTTGGAATCTCGTCACCAAAGACTCGTACACGGACGTGGAATTCAGTTTGACGAAGATTCTGTAAGCCCCATTCAGGGCAACACCATACACCTCATCGTCCTGGATACCATAGGTCTCCCTAATGATTGTTGGGAGTAATACCTGCGCTGAAGAGTGTGAAATCGCCCCACGAAGCAGCTCAATACCGATGGTATTTACGCGTCTCCTCACACTCAGCGCCATGTTGATACAAGGTAGCTCGCCTGAAAACAGCCCATGAAAATAGAGGGGTGCAGAGCACAACCGCACTCGACCGTGGTCAGGCAGCGAATAAAGAAAGAAGTAATGTGGAGCATCTGGAGAAAATTGGTTTCGTGAATAACAACTAGCACGTCTTTAGAGATGGTAAATCTTATCTAATAAACATACTGGAGTTCTGTGACAACATGATAGAAATGAGGTAAGAGAAAAAAAAGATGGTCTGCGGAAAGTGCTGTAATTAGGTATCTGATACTGTTCTTTCCCTGTTCTTCACGAAGAACAGGGAAGAATAACGGGGAATGATAAACACTGAATTAATTTACTTAAAGTTTTAGTTATTGAATATGTTAGGGGTGAGAAAAAAAGTAGGATTACAAGAAGAATATTGGATTGATAAGATATCAGATTAAGTGAATGCATTGAAGCATATATGTAAACAGTATATAGAGTGGAGCAAGGAGCTCTTTGCAATATTAATGGATTTCAAAGGCGGCACATTCTGTGATGGACAGCGAAACACTGTGGCAGATATTGCAAATGTATGGAACAGCTGCAAATATCTACTGGCTCAGTAAAGGTATGAAATAAAGAACGGGATAAAGGACCAGTAAAAGTAGACTTTACACCAATATGTATGACGTTACAATGGCCGTTTAATATAGTTTGAGACGAGGCTGTAAAATAAGTGAATGGTAGGAAACAGGGAACGGGAGGGAAGCGAGGTTCAAGGAGAAGCTTGGAGCAGCTTCCTTGGCCACATTAAACTAGACCGCGAGATCACCGCAAGATAGGAGACTCTGAAGAATCTTTCATTAGGGAGCACTAATGAAAGTGAAACACTCTGACCTTCACGAGACGTGAGGAAAGGTGCGTCGAGAATGATGACGAAGCAGGACCAGCAAAACAGTGCTAATGAGACGAACTCACAATGTGAGAAATACAGCGAGAGAGCTCAAATAATTAATACACAACAAATGTTCAGGTGTGCAATGAGAAAAATAAATATTAGCAAACTTTCGGTAATGAAGTGGTCGAGCATAATCAGAAATCTTTTCGAAACTGTACTATTATCATTTCTGTGGCCAGGATAGGTTAGCCTAGTGTTCTGCCTATCCTGAGTTTCTCCAAGTTAGATTAAGTGTTCCTAACTTTATTTACAAGTTAAGGGCTCTTACCTACTTCAGATCATTTGATCCTAATTAAATTTTTATTGCTATGCAACAGAAAAAAAGGAAACAGAATCAAGTTGGGGCTAACAGTGGGCCAGATTTCTTTTCAGTTATGTTGTTATGCAGTATGAGTGTTTTCCTGACTAAAGTATTCTTGGAATTTATTATATCAGATGAAATGATGTTCTTAGAAGGACATAACGAGAGAGTAATTGATGTTTGCTGCCTTGGCAGTATTGACCTTGTACATAATCGTAGGGCCACTCACATTACTCTGATGATAAAGTATCTACTAAAATAATAGATCCATAAACGTTTATCTACTCTGTGTAGAAGTCATTGTCTTGCTCAACTTACCACGAGATTCTTCATAAACATTTTAGGCTGTTCACTTCATTCTCGAGCACTAATACTCTTCCTTTCACTTTTATCACTGCTCCAATATTTACTTTATTGCTGTTTAGAGACCATCCTCATCATTTGTATTTTCTCAGAAGGAAATGTAACATGTTATCGTTTTTCCGGGTTGATATAACTGTAAGCTGGTACTTGATGTGCGTGAGAGCAACTGGCATTTTTCTCTCTTGCATAAGTAAATGCTAAAGTCACTTGCATATGCATGAATTCTAGAATGAGGAGAAGTAGGGCACTGAATTAGAGATTTCAAACAATGAAAGAAGCATAATTGTGGAATACTGACACAAAATGTGAGTCCTACTGACTCTGTTCCACTGAGAACTACTCAGTAAGATGTACTTTAAGATAGTCACAAAAGAGTGTGGAACTCAGTTAGTTATTACTAATACTTGCAGCATTGCCAAGAGTCTCTCTCTTTCTCTCTATTTTTACAAAGGGTTACTGTGCTCATCGTGGCAGTATGCCGGGTGAGCGCCCCTGCATAATGCCGTGACGAAAATCTAAGGCCTACCATACAGGGAGGTGATTTTTCGTCAGTGCATTATGTCGGGAAGCAACCGTTAGCATGACATCACGGCCTGCTGCCACAATCCACAGTGACTCCTCTGTGCTCACGTGCTTGCTGTAGTGAGAGGAAATGTTGCACTTTTGTCTCTCATCCGCCCAATCTTTTGTCCGGAGTTTCCTTTGGTTTTGGGGCTATACATATTTGATTACGGGTGAAAGTAAGTCTTTAATACCTAAAACTATAGCTCAAATCATAGGGCTTCACAAAGCTGGGCACCAGACGAAATAAATAGTGGAGAATGCTGGTGTGTGTGAGTGTTCAGTAAGGAACTGGGTGCAGCGTTTCAAGGCTGGTGGCGGTGTCGAGATACCGTCTGCCAAACCTCCGCCTGGTCCCTCGAAGAAGACATCTATTCGTACCTTAACTGTGTTAAAGAAGCAGTTACCGAGTACACTTAAGATAACTACTGGAGAAGTGAAAGAAAAGAACGCACATCTTCTCTCAGAGTTGCCTGTAAGAACTGTTAGCAGAGGTGTCAGAACTTGGGCCACAGAAGAAATGAAGGCTCGATTATGCAAAGAAATATCTACTGGAATCCTCAACAGTGGTCTGAAGTACTTTGGAGCAATGACGCAACCTTCACCATCACCTGTAACCATGGAGAACATGTGTACCAGCCCAGAGGTAGTGACCCGCTAGACCCAACCATCACCTGTAACCATGGAGAACATGTGTACCAGCCCAGAGGTAGTGACCCGCTAGACCCACGCTACACCTGTGGGCCCACCAAACACCCAGACTCGCTCATGGTTTGGGGTTGTTTCAGTGCTCAGAGTGTTGGTGAACTCATTAAGTTTCCCCAAAAAACAGTATATAAACCAATATAATTACATGGAGTTATTGTGTGACAATTTACCTGAGGCGTTTGACAAGTGTGGAGCTACGGCTTTTAAGCAGGACGGTGCACCGTGTCATACTGCCAAATCTGTAGTTCAATGGCTTAAGGATTTGAAGTGAGATTCTTTAATGACTCACCAGGCAATTCCCCAGACTTAAACCCTATTGAGAACCTCTGATCAATAGAGAAATGAAGTTTGCTGGGCAAGGAAGTCAGTTCCATCCCGCGGCTGGAGGCTGCTCTGGAATAATATACTTCACCAAACCCTCAAGAATTTGTGCAAGGGTTTCCTACACGGCTGAGGAACGTGATTAAATATAAAGGACGCAGCACCAAGTATTAAAACCTCAGTAAGTGTGTAAATATATTATAATCATTCAAAATATGTGTTTGTGTTTTTGTACTTGTGTGGGGGGGGGGGGCAGAACGCCGTGACGAGCACTGTAGGTTTTTACATAGGTTAAGTTTAGGGTTCCTTACTTTATTTACAAGCTATGAGCTGCTACGTATAGCAGCTCATTTGAAAATGTTAAGACATATACATGTGTGGGCTAGCTGTTTCATTTGGTCGTGACTTTATTTCGATGATTTTCTCATGTTGTTCGAACATGTTCCAAACTCAAGTGATCTTAGAAATAAATGACCTCAGAAGAAATGATGCTCTGATGATGGATACATTCAGAGTATATCTGCTGCTTGCTGCACGTCTTATTACGTTGAAGGTCACTTCTCACTGGCCTTAGAGTAGAGCCAATATTGGCCTCGTACACAGTAGTAAGGCTACACAACCCTCGGGTGT
This sequence comes from Cherax quadricarinatus, assembly GCF_038502225.1. NCBI lineage: Eukaryota > Metazoa > Arthropoda > Malacostraca > Decapoda > Parastacidae > Cherax > Cherax quadricarinatus. The sequence goes on along the minus strand of NC_091381.1, from coordinate 13,678,532 downwards.
TGAAGGTTCTGCTGAAAAGAAAGATCTGTTCAGGATGGGTCGAAGGGAGAGATGCGCCGTCTTGCTCCGTTCTCTATTCTGTCAAGAAGTCTCAGATGAAATAGACAACAGGCAATCCAAGAAAGTGGAGCAAACTCAAGGATTGAGCGTATTTGTGTCTCGTACATAACCTTACAACATCTTCTTTACAGCAGATGCGAGATTCATCTAAGTGATACAAACTTCCTGGCCTCTCTGTTTGCAAGATTTACAATGTAGTTCGTCATAGTCAGTGTGGAGTCCAATTTCATCCCTAAGTTATTAACCTCATCTCAGGTACCGACACTCATCCATTCATTCTTACCACCGGAGCAGTGGTAAGAATGCCTAGAGACTACCATGATTTGTTTTCTCAAGCGCAAATGTGACCTTACATCATTTTCCCAATGCTGTTATTGCTGTAAGCGCTGGTGATTGATGTCAGAGCACAGTCGAATGCACATGCATGCAATTCTGGGATGAGACGAAAATTGTTATTAAAGTGGACATTCCTTAAGAACGGCCCAAGCACATTTTCCTGCAGAACTTAAAATTTATAAACTGTATTGAGTAATGATATCGCTTCACATAGTCAATTCATTTGCAAGTATTCGTAGTTGCAGCAGAAATAGACTGACCTTATATTTACAAATTTTAATGTGTTATAACTTCGTATTGTTACAAGACTGTACCACTTTCAAATGTTGTAATGAGGATTGTCTTTAGTGTGTCACTAGCGACATTCTTCAACAAATTTTCCTAAACATTAATAAATTACAGACCAGTGTCACTGCCATGTATAGTATGTAAAGTCAAGGAGAAGATTATCAGGAGAAGTGTGGTGAAGCACCTAGATGGAAATGGGTTTATAATTAACAGCCAGCACGGCTTCAGGGATGGGAAATCCTTCATCACAAACACACTGGAGTTCTACGACAAGGTAACAGAAGTAAGACAGGAAAGAGAGGGCTAAGTAGAATGCATTTTCTTGAGGCGTTAGGAAGCTTTTGACACAGTACTGCAAGAGACAGGTAGAAAATATCTGACATGAAGAAAACAACGAGTGATGATCGGTGACGAGGTGTCGGAATGGGTGCATGTGTCAAATGAGGCTCCACAAGGGTCAGTCAGTCCTAGCCCCGGTGGTGAATTCCATGGCAGAAGAGACAGAGTCATAAGTATTTTTGCGCGAAGATAATGTGAAACTAATGAGATGAATAAAAGACGATGGGGACCTGGAAAGGCTACAAAGGGATCTGGGCAGGCTACAAGCCTGTTCCGACAAATGGCTCCTGGAATTTATTCCAGCAAGTGCAAATTTATGAAGTTTGGGGAAGGACAAAGAATACAGCAGATAGAGTACAGGCTTGGGGGACAAAAGCTGAGGTTGCTGAGTGAGCTAGACACCTCAAAGGCGATGGGGCTGGATAACATCTCTCCATCGGCTCTGAGAGAGTGTGCAGAGACGCTATGTGTACTCCTAACAAAAATATTCAACACATCTATCGAAACAGAGAGATTACCTGAGGTATGGAAGACAGCAAATGTAGTCCCAATTTTTAAAAAAAGGAGACAGACAAGAAGCTCTAAACTATAAACCAGTGTCACTGACATGTATAGTATGTAAAGTCATGGAGATGATTATCAGGAGAAGAGTGGTGGAACACCTAGAAAGAAATGGTTTCAAGGATGAGAAATCTTGTGTCACAAACCTACTGGAGTTCTATGACAGGGTAACAGCAGTAAGACAAGAGAGAGAGAGAGATAGGGGTGGGTAGATTGCATTTTCTTGGACTATAAGAAGGCGTTTGACACAGTTCCACACAAGAGATTAGTGCAAAAATTGGAGGACCAGGCAGGAATAACAGGGAAGGCACTACAGTGGATCAGGGAATACCTGTCAGGAGGACACCAGCGAGCCATGGTACGAGGCTTAATAAGGAATCGTTCAGTACCCTGTACACCGTGTACGTTAGGCCCATGTTGGAGTATGTGGCACCAGTCTGGAACCCACACCTAGCCAAGCACGTAAAGAAACTAGAGAAAGTGCAAAAGTTTGCAACAAGATTAGTCCCAAAGCTAAGGTGTATGTCCTACGAGGAGAGGTTAAGGGAAATCGACCTGGCGACACCGGAGGACAGGAGAGATAGGGGGGACATGATAACGACACATAAAACACTGAGAGGAATTGACAGGGTGGACAGAGACAGAATGTTCCAGAGATGGGACACAGCAACAAGGGGACACAGTTGGAAGTTGAAGACACAGATGAATCACAGAGATGTTAGGAAGTATTTCTTCAGTCACAGGGTAGTCAGGAAGTGGAATAGTTTGGGAAGTGATGTAGAGGAGGCATATTCCATACATAGCTTTAAGAAGAGGTTTGATAAAAGTAATGGTGCAGGGAGAGTGACCCAGTAGCGGCCAGTGAAGACGCGGGGCCAGGAGCTAGGACTCGGCCCCTGCAACCACATCTATGTTAGTAACTGTTTGAGTACGCACGCGCTTGCCGGCTCAAACATTCTATACACTGACTTATTATAGGAGTCTGTCGTGTATATAGATTTATTTGTTGTTGTTTACTTAAGGTATTCATTAAGTCATGTGTTATGTTTACTAAGACACGCAAGAGTGAGTCTTAGACAACACTTCATGTGGTGTATGAGAGGGGAGAGGTGGGGGGGGGGGGAGAGGGGGGAGTTGGGGGGGGGGAGAGGGGAGAGTTAGGGGGGGAGTGGGGCTAGTTGGGGGGGGAGAGGGGAGAGTGGGGGGGGGGAGAGGGGAGAGTTGGGGGGGGGAGAGGGGAGAGTTGGGGGGGGAGAGGGGAGAGTTGGGGGGGGGATGAGGATAAGAAAAGTTTGAGAGGACAACAATCTCATGATTTCCAGTGTAAGACTGGAACTTCAGTAAACTGATATTTTCTTATTTATTTTTCTTTCTCCAACTTTTATATTGTTTCTTTTGAGTGGCTTCAAAATATTACTTAGGATGCATCCTATAAAAATGATAATTCATAAGTTAAGTCCAAGTTTGTGCAAATTTTAAATTTTACTGAAATAATTAAAAATCTTTGAATCAATGGAATCGGATCAGTTGCTGGAGAATGCCTTGTCTAATTAGCTTTAGACTTTTACCATTAATTTGCTTTATCAAAACACAACTTGTCATTCTCTATGAGCACTGGAAATTTAAATTTGCGTATTTTATTAAGCAATTGTTTCCCAGAAAAAGATTAATGAATTCCTTATTTGATCAACATGAAATCCTAAACGCATCAATATCTTAGTACGAAGGATTTTTGTATTAATATCGGGCTTTGAGTGTGCCAATTTTTATCGAACTGGCTTTCAAGAAATGTAAATTAAATATTTTTCCTAAAAGATTGAAAAGAAGTTTAACAGAATGTAAATAACAGCAAATTTGAAAAAAAATCACGGTTTTGGGCATGTTTAATTATACAGAAGGAGACCTTTTTTTTTTTTGGGGAACATTCCCAGAAGTTTTTGGCTTTCTTTCACACAAATTTTCGTTTATTACTGTTCGACTTTAAATTTATATCACTTATGTGATGTACCTTAGAATTGAATGGAAGTATGATAGTAGGGATAACTCAGTAACAGTCCCAGATTTTCGCTTAGCAGATTACGATGGGCTTAGAGAACACTTATCATCTGTTGACTGGGGTAACGAAGAGAGCTATCAATATGACAGTTTTCTGAAAACAATACATGCTGCTCAAAGAACGTTTATCCCTTATAAGGAAATTAGATCAAATAGAAATGACCCAAAATGGATGAATAATAGGCTGAAATATCTACTAGGGCATAAGAAAGGAATTTATAGGCGTATCAAAAGAGGCGAGGGTCATCTTATGAATCAGTATATTGACATTAAGAGGGACATTAAAAAGGGGATAAGAAAAGCTAAAAGGGACTATGAAATTAAAGTTGCTAGGGATTCTAAAACTAACCCAAAAAGTTTTTTTTCCAGGTATATAGAACAAAAGTCAGAGATAAGATAGGTCCCCTTAAAAATAACTATGGGCATCGTACTGACAAAGAGAATGAAATGTGCTCGATTTTAAATAATTATTTTCTCTCGGTTTTTACACAGGAAGACACTAATAATATTCCGGTAATTAATTTTTATAGTGGACCAGAAGAAGATAAAGTATGTAACATCACAGTCACTAGTGAAATGGTTGTGAAGCAGATAGACCGACTGAAGCAAAATAAGTCACCGGTTCCTGATGAGGTTTTTTCAAGGGTTCTAAAGGAATGCAAAATGGAAGTCTGTGAACCATTAACTAATATTTTTAATTTATCTCTTCAAACAGGTGCAGTGTCTGATATGTGAAAGATGGCTAATGTAATTCCTATTTTCAAAACAGGGGACAAGTCGTTACCATTAAATTACCGCCCAATAAGCCTGACCTCAATTATAGGCAAATTACTAGAGTCAAATATAGCTCAAATTATAAGATGCCATCTCGATAAGCATAGCTTGATTAATGATACTCAGCATTGTCTAACTAATTTATTAACTTTCTTCAGTAAAGCTTTTGAGGCTGTTGACCACGATAAAGAATTTGATATTATTTACTTAGATTTTAGTAAGGCATTTGATAGAGTTCCGCACCAAAGACTGTTGAAGAAAGTAGCAGCTCATGGCATTGGGGGAAGGGTGCTCTCGTGGATCGAATCATGGCTCACAGACAGGAAGCAGAGAGTGTCCATAAATGGGGTTAAATCCGAGTGGGGATCAGTAACAAGTGGCGTTCCACAGGGATCAGTCTTGGGCCCGTTGTTGTTTATAATATATATCAATGATCTTGATGAAGGAATTACTAGTTATATGAGCAAATTCGCCGATGACACAAAGATAGGTAGGATAATTGATTCAAACGTAGATGTTAGGGAACTTCAGGAGGATTTAGACAAACTCTACTCTTGGTCAGAAAAGTGGCAGATGCAGTTCAATGTAGATAAATGCAAGGTTCTGAAGCTCGGGAGTGTCCATAACCCTAGCACTTATAAGTTAAATAATGTAGAACTTAGCCATACAGATTGCGAAAAGGACTTGGGGGTTATGGTAAGCAGCAACCTTAAACCAAGACAGCAATGCCTAAGCGTACGTAATAAGGCAAATAGATTACAGGGATTTATATCAAGAAGTGTAAGCAACAGAAGTCCAGAGGTCATACTGCAGCTTTATACATCATTAGTAAGGCCTCACCTAGATTATGCAGCTCAATTCTGGTCTCCATATTACAGAATGGACATAAATTCGTTAGAAAACATTCAGCGTAGGATGACTAAATTAATACATAGCATTAGAAATCTTCCTTATGAAGAAAGATTGAAGACTCTTAAGTTACATTCACTTGTTAGACGAAGAATGAGGGGAGACCTGATCGAAGTGTATAAGTGGAAGATAGGTATTAATAAAGGGGATATTAACAAGGTCTTGAGGATATCTCTCCAAGAGAGAACCCACAGTAATGGATTTAAATTAGATAAGTTTAGATTTAGAAAGGACATAGGAAAGTATTGGTTTGGAAATAGGGTAGTTGATGAGTGGAACAGTCTACCTAGTTGGGTTATTGAGGCTAGGACTTTGGGTAGTTTCAAATTTAGGTTGGATAAGTACATGAGTGGGAGGGGTTGGATTTGAGTGGGACTTTCACATCGGAGCTTATTTCTAGGGTGGCATTGAAAATTGGGTTGGTCAAATGTTTGTTAATGGGATGAATTGTAAAGGACCTGCCTAGTATGGGCCAACAGGCCTGCTGCAGTGTTCCTCCTTTCTTATGTTCTTATGTTCTTATGATTCATGGGACTGCTTGCATGTCATATGCACAATTCTTCATAGGCATTTCCCAAATTTTGTTACTGTGTGATAGGTGGAGACAAACTCCTGTGATCCCCTTCAAAATTTCTTTCAAAACAGGTGTGTCCTACTTAGAACAAGGTTGTATTTTTAATGGAGTAGATGCCCTTTTTATTAGGGAAATGGTGTTACGACTTTGATGTCGTAACTTAAATAAAATGGCTCTGGCTCCTAAAGGCTGCTCACACTGCTGTCTAGGGGTTATAAAATTACACTGAAAAACACAGCAAACCTTGGGCCAACATGTACTTATATATTAAATAAAGGAATAAAAATCGTTCACTGTCAGGAAATAATACACTTCCGCTTCTAATATACTACACAGAAAATGACATTATATATGAAGCATTATTTTATATATAATTTTTTTAATACAATACTCCGTAATAAATGGCATATTATGTTACTTTACAACATAATTTCCATGATTTTGGTGAGGGGCTCTTCCTCTTGTTGCATCGAATTTGAATGCCTCTGATTCCACAGGTGCTTTTGATCCTTACGCTTTACCGCTCTTCTCTGACTGAAATATAAAAATTATAAACATCAATCTTCAGTGGCTGATGTTCCGTAGGAAATGGAGTACACTTGTATAGGTTTAGGCTGTGTACACACACATTTTGTTGGATACTCTTCAATATCCAGAAAATGCATCTTCTGGACGGTTTTATACTCTTAGTGTTGATGTATTTTCCCAAAAAGGAAACAATCTCTTGATGTTAGATTGTGTAAGTTATCCGGTTAATTTTATTAATCAAACTGGGTTCTGTGAAATAATTAGAGAATATCTCTTCTTATCAGAATTAAGTCAGTGTTTGACCGTATTTGGTTATCCTCGGATAAATATACAAAATGTTCTTTTATGTGCCTATAACATCTGTGTCACGCTCTCTAGACAATTGCTAAAATTTTTAACGTTATGTACACCAAACGTGCATGAAACTTACGGTGGTCAGTCTCACTTGGAGAAAAGTTTAAATTGATTTTGGCCTGTGTGATTGCAAATTTGATATTTTTGTAAGCGAATTGAAAAAAATAGAGAGAGATTCAGCTTTTTATGTCATAATTTACGAAAGTCGCTTCTGATTAATTTCAAGTTTTCCATTCTGGTAACTTAATAATAAAATATCTGAGTGGCTTCAATATTTATGAACTCTAAATTTGAATATTAGCTTCAATATAATAATCTGTAAACTCTTCTTATGCTTCCCTTCCAACCTTCATTGCCAACATTTATCAGTGGAATCAACTTATGCCGTGACCTGCATTTTTCCAATAGCAAACTGTTGTCATGGGATACTGGGATACTTTCCTCTGATCACGCAGCGACTGAAGTACCTCTACTGTGGCTTAGGTATTCCAAGTCTGGTGAGAAATTTTGTCCAGTGTGTGGTCTTTGGTATTAATCTTATTGTAACCTAACATAACACAACAAAATCTAACCTATCAGATGGTAACCTAGTCCAGTAGAAAACTAGATGAACAGTCGCTGAGAAATCTGAAGAAGGTATCTCCGTATTGCATAACCTTGTTCTCCCTGCAAGTTAATTAATGGCAGTAGAATAGCACAGAGTGCTGCGCAGGTTTCTAATTTAGTTAAATAACAATACTGAAGATCTGAAGTGAATCACGAGAGGTATTTACAAGTTATCATACGGACATAATACCTAATTTCCTCAATTATGAAGGCAAATTAAGGCATTCACATATCAAAACTAATTCAAACTTTCCACTAAAAAACATCAGCTTTGAAACTAAACTGAAGGAGTATTCTGTTGATATCTCAGAGAAAACACTAAACTGAAACACTCAGTACATTAAGTTTGAAGCTGCTCATAATTTGCATTATCAAGTTGTTACACTTGAAAATTGAAGATAAACCGATTAGACAGTCCGATTTTTTCCCATGATAAACATTATTTATATTTTCTGTTTCTTTCCATGAAAATTGGAAATTTGATTTGCCGCGTGTGTTACCTGTTGTCTGGCCTTGACCTGCATTCTAACGAACTTCCTGCATTCTAACGAACTTCCTGCATTCTAACGAACTTCCTGCATTCTAACGAACTTCCTGCATTCTAACGAACTTCCTGCATTCTAACGAACTTCCTGCATTCTAACGAACCAAAGATGAGGAGGTACTTGTACCTCCTCCCATGGGAGACTTAAGTCTCGAGACACTCCCCAGATAGGGAGCCAAGGCCGGGTCACCACTACTTGGAAAAGACCCGGGCCGGGAGAATACCGGGGAATAAAAAAAAAAAAAAAAAAAAGAACTTCCCGCATTCTAACGAACTTCCTGCATTCTAACGAACTTCTTGCATTCTAACGAACTTCCTGCATTCTAACGAACTTCCTGCATTCTAACGAACTTCCTGCATTTTAACGAACTTCTTGTATTCTAACGAACTTCCTGCATTCTAACGAACTTCTTGCATTCTAACGAACTTCTTGCATTCTAACGAACTTCCTACATTCTAACGAACTTCCTGCACTCTAACGAACTTCCTGCATTCTAACGAACTTCTTGCATTCTAACGAACTTCCTGCATTCTAACGAACTTCTTGCATTCTAACGAACTTCCTGAATTCTAACGAACTTCCTGCATTCTAACGAACTTCCTGCATTCTAACGAACTTGTTGCATTCTAACAAACTTCCTGCATTCTAACGAACTTGTTGCATTCTAACGAACTTCTTGCATTCTAACGAACTTGCTGCATTCTAACGAACTTCTTGCATTCTAACGAACTTCTTGCATTCTAACGAACTTCCTGCATTCTAACAAACTTCCTGCATTCTAACGAACTTCCTGCATTCTAACGAACTTCTTGCATTCTAACGAACTTCCTGCATTCTAACGAACTTCTTGCATTCTAACGAACTTCCTACATTCTAACGAACTTCCTGCATTCTAACGAACTTCCTGCATTCTAACGAACTTCTTGCATTCTAACGAACTTCCTGCATTCTAACGAACTTCTTGCATTCTAACGAACTTCCTGAATTCTAACGAACTTCCTGCATTCTAACGAACTTCCTGCATTCTAACGAACTTGTTGCATTCTAACGAACTTCCTGCATTCTAACGAACTTGTTGCATTCTAACGAACTTCTTGCATTCTAACGAACTTGCTGCATTCTAACGAACTTCTTGCATTCTAACGAACTTCCTGCATTCTAACGAACTTGTTGCATTCTAACGAACTTCTTGCATTCTAACGAACTTGCTGCATTCTAACGAACTTCTTGCATTCTAACGAACTTCCTGCATTCTAACGAACTTCCTGCATTCTAACGAACTTCCTGCATTCTAACGAACTTCCTGCATTCTAGCAAACTTCCTGCATTCTAACGAACTTCCTGCGTTCTAACGAACTTCCTGCATTCTAACGAACTTCCTGCATTCTAACGAACTTCCTGCATTATAACAAACTTCCTGCATTCTAACGAACTTCCTGCATTCTAACGAACTTCTTGCATTCTAACGAACTTCCTGCATTCTAACGAACTTCCTGCATTCTAACGAACTTCCTGCATTCTAACGAACTTCCTGCATTCTAACGAACTTCCTGCATTCTAACGAACTTCCTGCATTCTAACGAACTTCCTGCATTCTAACGAACTTCCTGCATTCTAACGAACTTCCTGCATTCTAACGAACTTCCTGCATTCTAACGAACTTCCTGCATTCTAACGAACTTCCTGCATTCTAACGAACTTCCTGCATTCTAACGAACTTCCTGCGTTCTAACGAACTTCTTGCATTCTGACGAACTTCCTGCATTCTAACGAACTTCCTGCATTCTAACGAACTTCCTGCATTCTAACGAACTTCCTGCATTCTAACGAACTTCCTGCATTCTAACGAACTTCCTGCATTCTAACGAACTTCCTGCATTCTAACGAACTTCCTGCGTTCTAACGAACTTCCTGCATTCTAACGAACTTCCTGCATTCTAACGAACTTCCTGCATTCTAACGAACTTCCTGCATTCTAACGAACTTCCTGCATTCTAACGAACTTCCTGCATTCTAACGAACTTCCTGCGTTCTAACGAACTTCTTGCATTCTAACGAACTTCCTGCATTCTAACGAACTTCCTGCATTCTAACGAACTTCCTGCATTCTAACGAACTTCCTGCATTCTAACGAACTTCCTGCATTCTAACGAACTTCCTGCATTCTAACGAACTTCCTGCATTCTAACGAACTTCCTGCATTCTAACGAACTTCCTGCGTTCTAACGAACTTCCTGCATTCTAACGAACTTCCTGCATTCTAACGAACTTCCTGCATTCTAACGAACTTCCTGCGTTCTAACGAACTTCCTGCATTCTAACGAACTTCCTGCGTTCTAACGAACTTCTTGCATTCTAACGAACTTCCTGCATTCTAACGAACTTCCTGCATTCTAACGAACTTCCTGCATTCTAACGAACTTCCTGCATTCTAACGAACTTCCTGCATTCTAACGAACTTCCTGCATTCTAACGAACTTCCTGCATTCTAACGAACTTCCTGCGTTCTAACGAACTTCCTGCATTCTAACGAACTTCTTGCATTCTAACGAACTTCCTGCATTCTAACGAACTTCCTGCATTCTAACGAACTTCCTGCATTCTAACGAACTTCTTGCATTCTAACGAACTTCCTGCATTCTAACGAACTTCCTGCATTCTAACGAACTTCCTGCATTCTAACGAACTTCCTGCATTCTAACGAACTTCCTGCATTCTAACGAACTTCCTGCATTCTAACGAACTTCCTGCATTCTAACGAACTTCCTGCATTCTAACGAAGTTCGTGCGTTCTAACGAACTTCCTGCATTCTGACGAACTTCCTGCATTCTAACGAACTTCCTGCGTTCTAACGAACTTCCTGCATTCTAACTGCATTCTAACGAACTTCCTAACGAACTTCCTGCATTCTAACGAACTTCCTGCATTCTAACGAACTTCCTGCATTCTAACGAACTTCCTGCATTCTAACGAACTTCCTGCATTCTAACGAACTTCCTGCATTCTAACGAACTTCCTGCATTCTAACGAACTTCCTGCATTCTAACGAACTTCCTGCATTCTAACGAACTTCCTGCATTCTAACGAACTTCCTGCATTCTAACGAACTTCCTGCATTCTAACGAACTTCCTGCATTCTAACGAACTTCCTGCATTCTAACGAACTTCCTGCATTCTAACGAACTTCCTGCATTCTAACGAACTTCCTGCATTCTAACGAACTTCCTGCATTCTAACGAACTTCCTGCATTCTAACGAACTTCCTGCATTCTAACGAACTTCCTGCATTCTAACGAACTTCCTGCATTCTAACGAACTTCCTGCATTCTAACGAACTTCCTGCATTCTAACGAACTTCCTGCATTCTAACGAACTTCCTGCATTCTAACGAACTTCCTGCATTCTAACGAACTTCCTGCGTTCTAACGAACTTCCTGCATTCTAACGAACTTCTTGCATTCTAACGAACTTCCTGCATTCTAACGAACTTCCTGCATTCTAACGAACTTCCTGCATTCTAACGAACTTCCTGCATTCTAACGAACTTCCTGCATTCTAACGAACTTCCTGCATTCTAACGAACTTCCTGCATTCTAACGAACTTCCTGCATTCTAACGAACTTCCTGCATTCTAACGAACTTCCTGCATTCTAACGAACTTCCTGCATTCTAACGAACTTCCTGCGTTCTAACGAACTTCCTGCATTCTAACGAACTTCCTGCATTCTAACGAACTTCCTGCATTCTAACGAACTTCCTGCATTCTAACGAACTTCCTGCGTTCTAACGAACTTCCTGCATTCTAACGAACTTCCTGCATTCTAACGAACTTCCTGCATTCTAACGAACTTCCTGCATTCTAACCAAAATAAAGCATTACATTTTTACTATCCTCCATAAACAGTTTACTGAAGACAGATCATCGTCAACACTTTTCTTTTATCTCTCCATTTAGTTTTCTTCTATATTGCTTTGTCTGTCTTCACTGTTTCCAGTTTGCACAAAACAATTTACTCATGAGTGAAGGTTTCCAGTTTGCACAAAACAATTTACTCATGAGTGAAGGTTTCCAGTTTGCACAAAACAATTTACTCATGAGTGAAGGTTTCCAGTTTGCACAAAACAATTTACTCATGAGTGAAGGTTTCCAGTTTACACAAAACAATTTACTCATGAGTGAAGGTTTCCAGTTTGCACAAAACAATTTACTCATGAGTGAAGGTTTCCAGTTTGCACAAAACAATTTACTCATGAGTGAAGGTTTCCAGTTTGCACAAAACAATTTACTCATGAGTGAAGGTTTCCAGTTTACACAAAACAATTTACTCATGAGTGAAGGTTTCCTGTTTGCACAAAACAATTTACTCATGAGTGAAGGTTTCCAGTTTGCACAAAACAATTTACTCATGAGTGAAGGTTTCCAGTTTGCACAAAACAATTTACTCATGAGTGAAGGTTTCCTGTTTGCACAAAACAATTTACTCATGAGTGAAGGTTTCCAGTTTGCACAAAACAATTTACTCATGAGTGAAGGTTTCCAGTTTGCACAAGACAATTTACTCATGAGTGAAGGTTTCCAGTTTGCACAAGACAATTTACTCATGAGTGAAGGTTTCCAGTTTGCACAAAACAATTTACTCATGAGTGAAGGTTTCCAGTTTGCACAAAACAATTTACTCATGAGTGAAGGTTTCCAGTTTGCACAAAACAATTTACTCATGAGTGAAGGTTTCCAGTTTGCACAAAACAATTTACTCATGAGTGAAGGTTTCCAGTTTGCACAAAACAATTTACTCATGAGTGAAGGTTTCCAGTTTGCACAAAACAATTTACTCATGAGTGAAGGTTTCCAGTTTGCACAAAACAATTTACTCATGAGTGAAGGTTTCCAGTTTGCACAAGACAATTTACTCATGAGTGAAGGTTTCCAGTTTGCACAAGACAATTTACTCATGAGTAAAGGTTTCACACAGCGTAAAATCTACCAGAAAGCTTCATGTCTGCCATGAAGCAAACTTCAACAGTAGCCCTCAAATTATTTTTTTATTTTTTTTTTGTACTTTTCCTTATTATTTGATCTTATGGTTAACTTTGTTTTTGTTTATATGAAATTAGAGTAGTTGATTGTTTATTGGATCTTGTTGCTGTTACCAACAACAGGCTGCTGTTACCAACAACAGGCTGCTGTTACCAACAACAGGCTGCTGTTACCAACAACAGGCTGCTGTTACCAACAACAGGCTGCTGTTACCAACAACAGGCTGCTGTTACCAACAACAGGCTGCTGTTACCAACAACAGGCTGCTGTTACCAACAACAGGCTGCTGTTACCAACAACAGGCTGCTGTTACCAACAACAGGCTGCTGTTACCAACAACAGGCTGCTGTTACCAACAACAGGCTGCTGTTACCAACAACAGGCTGCTGTTACCAACAACAGGCTGCTGTTACCAACAACAGGCTGCTGTTACCAACAACAGGTTGCTGTTACCAACAACAGGCTGCTGTTACCAACAACAGGCTGCTGTTACCAACAACAGGCTGCTGTTACCAACAACAGGCTGCTGTTACCAACAACAGGCTGCTGTTACCAACAACAGGCTGCTGTTACCAACAACAGGCTGCTGTTACCAACAACAGGCTGCTGTTACCAACAACAGGCTGCTGTTACCAACAACAGGCTGCTGTTACCAACAACAGGCTGCTGTTACCAACAACAGGCTGCTGTTACCAACAACAGGCTGCTGTTACCAACAACAGGCTGCTGTTACCAACAACAGGCTGCTGTTACCAACAACAGGCTGCTGTTACCAACAACAGGCTGCTGTTACCAACAACAGGCTGCTGTTACCAACAACAGGCTGCTGTTACCAACAACAGGCTGCTGTTACCAACAACAGGCTGCTGTTACCAACAACAGGCTGCTGTTACCAACAACAGGCTGCTGTTACCAACAACAGGCTGCTGTTACCAACAACAGGCTGCTGTTACCAACAACAGGTTGCTGTTACCAACAACAGGCTGCTGTTATCCCAGTAATACTTTCCGCTAGTGTGGCAAAGGTGAACGTAACATTGAGCAACTTTCACATATATGTAAAAGTGCATGGAGATTTGTGAAAAAATAGCACTCATTTTTTTGGGAGACACTATGAACTCAATACCAATGTGTTTCTGAAAAGATTTAGATCAAAAAATGCCACATTGAAGGTTAAGTGACTTAATGACGGGTGTTCCTAGAGGTGTTTATCTGGAGAGAGAGTTTATCTGGAGAGAGTTCCGGGGGTCAACGCCCCCGCGGCCCGGTCTGTGACCAGGCCTCCTTAGGTCAGTGTCCCAGGATGCGACCCACACCAGTCGACTAACACCCAGGTACCCCATTTTACTGATGGGGAATATAGACAACAGGTGGAAAGAAACACGTCCAATGTTTCTACTCTGGCTGGGAATCGAACCCAGGCCCTCACCGTGTGAAGCGAGAGCGTTAACCACCAGGCCACCAGAGCCTGTCCAGAACTTGCTAAAGTTCTACTGAAAATGAAAAGATGTAGTATGAAAAAAAAATTTGGTAGTAAAATAAAATCTATCCAAAAAACTATCAACTTTATTATATTAAACTTTTATGTAATTTGTTACATTAAATAAATTGTTATATGTATTTGATTCGTGCCTTTAACCAACTTCAGTTACCTTTCATTTTAGCATTTTTAAAAATAATTAAAAAAAACAACAGATAAAAATACAGTTTCATACATAATATATATTTTTTTAATAAATGGCGCGTTAAAGCTCTCTGCACTAACATGAACAACAACATTCTTGCAACTTTTAAAGCGTTTCTCATGAAACGAACTTCTTAAAGCAGTGATCAATATATTTTTCATTTCACTAAAGCTGATTAATTATATGCATATAGGGATTCATATATGCTCCTGTTTGTTAGCTAACAAAAATTTTAAGTAACTAAATCTATCGGAACTGAAAACAACAAATAATATACCTGGGAATAATATTATCATGAGCAGTAATCAACGAAAGGTATTTATATATAATTGAAAGTTCCATCCGTAGGAATAGTTGGTACAAGATATAACTGAAGGAATCAGATATTAAACAATCGCATATAGCATTTACAAGTTCGCTTTCTAAACACACTTAGAACTCTTTCCTTTTTTAAGCTAAATTTAAAGGCTAACCCTTTATTTACGAAGCAACTGCACAACTTTCACACGATAAATTCTCGACTCAGTCTTGTAAGTGCGCAAAGTGAAGAACATTGGTTGCACATTGCTCATTGCATATTAAAATTTTGTAAATTTGGAATGTTACGATGAAATAAAAGTGAGAAATTGTGTAAAGGATACTTGTGATAGACCAGCAACCCCACGCAAGAGTGTTGTAGATTTTCATACACAGTTAACGTTATGGAACAGCGGCAATTTGACAGTCCTATAAATCCGAAGTCGGTGAGTTAGGAAGGTTTTGTATAGACGTGACCTTGCTGATACTGTGGTGCTCTAACAT
The DNA here is from genome assembly GCF_038502225.1 of Cherax quadricarinatus. Classification (NCBI taxonomy): domain Eukaryota; kingdom Metazoa; phylum Arthropoda; class Malacostraca; order Decapoda; family Parastacidae; genus Cherax; species Cherax quadricarinatus. Next base: position 13,663,079 of record NC_091381.1, on the reverse strand, counting down.
GTAGGTCACTCGTTCCATCCTCAATATTTCTTATCAGTTTTTCGCCAAGTTTATGCAGCTTTATTATATTTGATTTCCGTTGTGCTAATATGTAATTTTTCATATTATACCGACACTCATGAAGAAGATTCCGGTCTTCTGGAAAGTTTGGCTAAGTAACCACAGTCTCACGTTTACGTAAGCACACCCAATCCTTGTCACACCTGCCAGGAGCTGTGAGCACGAAACACTCTAGGCACTCCACATTGTCGAACAAGGGGATTTTTATGTGGACATCTCCATAAGCGAGGTTGAAGGCGTGCTGAGGCTGTAATAGAAGCATGAAATAAAAATCCTTAATTGAAAAATTAAATATATAAACACTCAGAAACATAACATTAGTTCACACACAAACACACTCATAATAACACAATCACATCAAAGCGAGTCCTTGGTTTACCCGAAGGTGTAGCGAGGCAAAAACTAAGTGCACCAGAGAATGGAAAATGTACAGGAGTCAAAGGACCCAGGAAAATAAGGAGATTAGTAGAAGAGCCAGAAACGAGTATGCACAGATAAGGAGGGAGGCCCAGCGACGGTACGATAACGACATAGCATCGAAAGTTAAGTCTGACCCGAAACTGCTGTATAGCCACATTAGGAGGAAGACAACAGTCAAAAACCAGGTGATCAGGCTGAGGAAAGAAGGTGGAGAATTCACAAGAAACGATCAAGAGATATGTGAGGGGCTCAACATGAGATTTAAGGAAATATTTACAGTGGAGACAGAAAGGCCTCTGGGGGGACAGAACAGACGGGGACACCAGCAAGGAATATACCAGCAAGTGTTGGATGACATACATAGAACTGAGGAGGAGGTGAAGAAGCTGCTAAGGGACATCGATACCTCAAAGGCAATGGGAGCAGACATCTCCCCGTGGGTCTTTAGAAAGGGAACAGATATGCTGTGTGTGTCACTTACCATAATCTTCAGCACATCCCTGGAAACTGGACAACTACCTGAGGTATGGAAGATGGCAAATGTACTTCCCATTTTTAAAAAAAGAGACAGAAAAGAGGCGCTAAACTATAGACCTGTGTCACTGACGTGTATAGTATGCAAAGTTATGCAGAAGATTATCAGGAGGAGAGTGGTGGAGTACCTGGGATGGAACAAGAGTATAAACGCCAACCAGCACGGATTCATGGAAGGCAAATCTTGTGTAACAAACCTTCTGGAGCTTTATGATAAAGTAACAGAAGTAAGACATGAGAGAGAGGGGAGGGTTGATTGCATCTTCTTGGACTGCAAGAAGGCCTTTGACATAGTTCCTCACAAGAGATTAGTGCAGAAGCTAGAGGATCAGGCACATATAACAGGAAGGGCACTGCAATGGAGCAGAGAATACCTGGCAGGGAGGCAACAACGAGTCATGGTACGTGATGAGGTATCACAGTGGGCACCTGTGACGAGTTGGGTCCCACAGGGGTCGGTCCTAGGACCAGTGCTATTTTTGGTATATGGGAATGACATGATGGAAGGGTTAGACTCAGAAGTGTCCCTGTTCGCAGATGATGTGAAGTTAATGAGGAGAATTAAATCAGATGAGGATCAGGTAGGACTTCAAAGAGACCTGGACAGACTGGACACTTGGTCCAGCAACTGGCTTCTCGAATTTAACCCCGCCAAATGCAAAGTCATGAAGATCGGGGAAGTGCACAGAAGACCGCAAATGGAGTATAGGTTAGGTGGCCAAAGACTGCAAACCTCGCTCAAGGAGAAAGATCTTGGGGTGAGTATAACACCGAGCATGTCTCTTGAAGCACACATCAGCCAGATAACTGCTGCAGCATATGGGCGCCTGGAAACCTGAGAACAGCCTTCCGATATCTCAGTAAGGAATCGCTCAAGACACTGTACACCGTGTACGTCAGGTCCATACTGGAGTATGCAGCACCTGTTTGGAACAAGCACTTGATCAAGCACGTCAAGAAATTAGAGTGAGTGCAAAGGTTTGCGACAAGGTTAGTTCCAGAGCTAAGGGAAATGTCCTATGAAGAGAGATTAAGGGAAATCGGCCTGACGATACTGGACAACAGGAGGGTCAGGGGAGACATGATGACGACATTTAAAATACTGCGCGGAATAGACAAGGTGGACAAAGACAGGATGTTCCAGGGAGGGGACACAGAAACAAGAGGTCACAATTGGAAGTTGAAGGCTCAGATGAGTCAAAGGGATGTTAGGAAGTATTTCTTCAGTCATAGAGTTGCCAGGCAGTGAGTTGCCTAGAAAGTGACGTAGTGGAGACGGGAACCATATATAGTTTTAAGACGAGGTTTGATAAAGCTCATGGAGCAGGGAGAGAGAGGACCCAGTAGCAACCAGTGAAGAGGCGGGGCCAGGAGCTAAGACTCGACCTCTGCAACCACACACACACACACACACACACACACACACACACACGCACACACGCACACACAAACACACACACACACACACACACACACACACACACACACACACACACACACATACACATACACATACACATACACATACACATACACACACACACCCACACACTCACACTCACACTCACACACACACACACACACCCACACAATCACACACGTTTGGTATACGGATGCGGATGGAATAACTAAATGTGAGGAATGCATGAAACAATCATAGCACTCACACAAACAAAACTCACTGGGATGATAACAGACACAATCTTCCCACCCGGATATCTGGTCCTGAGGAAAGATAGAGGGAGCAGAGGGGGAGGAGGAGGAGTTGCACTGCTCATTAAAAACCAATAGGGATTTGCAGAAATGGAAGGAATGGACGAAATGGGAGCAAGAGACTATATAGTAGATACAATTCAGTCTGGGGGACATAAGGTAGTCATTGCAGTGTTGTACAACCTACCATACAACTGCAGGAGGCCAAAAAAATATGAAAAGAGCAACAATGCAGTGATGCATACACTAGCTGAGGTGACCAGAAGAGCTCGCACGGGTAGAGTAAAGTTTTAAGTTATGGGTGATTTCAGTCACAGAAGACTGATTTGGAAAACCCTGAGCCACACAGAGGTCCCGAAACATGGAGAACCAAGATGATGGTTGTGGTACTGTGAAACCTCATGCATCAACATATTGGGGACATTTCCAGAGAGAGAGAGAGAGAGAGAGAGAGAGAGAGAGAGAGAGAGGTGAGAATGAACCAGTAAGACTGGACTTCATATTCACCGTGAGTAACTCGAACATCGAGGACGTCACGTTTGAAAGGTCCCTTGGAATTACAAGTAAAGAGGGTAACATGAGTAGGATAGGAAAAGTCAAACTACAAAAGGGGGAACTACACAGGCATGAGGAACCTTCTGCAGAAGGTTCATTGGGAAAGAGAAGTGGTAGGAAAATTAGAAATTGACATGATGAACCACGTGACAACAAAATGCAAGTAGGCAGGAAAGGTTTGTTCCCAAGGCAACATAAATAATGGGAAGACCAGAGCGAGCTCTTGGTTTACCCGAAGGTGTAGGGAGGCAAAAACTAAGTGCACTAGAGAATGGGAAAAGTACAGAAGACAAAGGACCCAGGAAAATAGAGATTATTTGGAAAGCCAGAAACGAGCATACACAGATAAGCAGGAAGGCCCAAGGACAGCAAGGGAAGTACATAGCATCGAAGGTCAAGTCTAACCCTAAGCTAAAGCCACATTAGGAGAAAAACAACAGTCAAGGACCAGGTAATCAGGTTGAGGAAAAAAGGTGGGAAGCTCACAAGAAACGACCAAGAAGTATGTGAGGAGCTCAATATGCGATTTAGGGAAATACTTACAGTGGAGATAGAAAGAACTCCTCGAAGTGAGAATAGCGGGTTACACCAACAAAAGATATGCCAAGATGTGCTGGATGAAATACACACAGCCGTGGAGGAGGTGAAGAAGCTGCTAAGTCACCTAGATTCCTCAAAGGCTGTGGGACTGGACAATATCTTTCTGTGGGTCCTTAGAGAGGGAGTGAGATGCTGTGTGTGCCACTAACAACAATTTTCAACACATCCATTGAAACTGGGCAACTACCAGAGTTATGGAAGACACCAAATGTAGTCCCCATTTTTAAGAAAGGAGACAGGCACGAGGCACTAAACTACAGACCAGTGTCACTAATGTGTATAATATGCAAAGTCATGGAGAAGATTATCATGAGGAGAATGGTAGAACATCTAGAATGGAACAAGCTTATAAACGACAACCAGCATGGATTCAGGGAAGGAAAATCCTGGGTCACGAATCTACTCGAGTTTTATGACAAGGTAACGGAAGTAAGACACGAGAGTGTTTTACTTCCGTTACCTTAGAGTGCATTTTCTTTGACTGCAAGATGGCCTTCAACACAGTTCCTCACAAGAGATTAGTGCGAAAGCTAATGGATCATGCAAACACAACAGGAAAGGCACTGCAATGGTTCGGAGAATACCTGACAGGGAATTAACAAGAAGTCATGGTACGTGACGTAGTGTCAGTGAGGTCCTCTGTGATAAGCAAGGTTTCCCAAGGGTCTGTCCTAGGACCAATGCTATTTATGGAACATGTGACTGATATGATGGAAGAAATAGACTCAGAAGTGTCCCTGTTGGCAGATAATGTGAAGTTAAAGAACACAATTAAATCGGACGAGGATTAGGCAGAGCTACAAAAAGACTTGGACAAGATGCAAGCCTGGTCCAGCAACTGGTTTCTTGAATTTATCCCCCTCCCCCCCAAATGCAAAGTTATGAAGTTCGGGGAAGGGCAAAGAGGATTGCAGAGTACAGGCTAGGTGGCCAAAGACTGCAAATCTCACCCACAGAAAAGGATCTTAGGTTGAGTATAATACCGAGCACATCTCCTAAGTCGCACATCAAGCAGGTAACTGCTTCAGCATATGGGCGCCTGGCAAACCTGTGAATAGCGTTCCGATACCTCGATAAGGAATCGAGTAAGACTCTGTTCACCGTGCACGTCAGGTCCATAATTGGTCAAGCGCTTTCAGAAATAAGAAAAAGTGCAAAGGTTTGCAACAAGACTAGTTTCAGAGCTATGCAGAATGCCCTATGAAGAAAGGTTAAGAAATCAGCCTGGCGACTCTGGAGGACAGGAGGCGTTTGACACAGATCCACAGAAGAGATTAGTGCAAAAACTGGAGGACCAGGCAGGGATAACAGACAGCAGCGAGTCATGGTACGAGTTGAGGTGTCAGAGTGGGCGCCTGTGACGAGCGGGGTTCCACAGAGGTCAGTCGTAGGACCGGTTCTTTTTCTGGTATTCATGAACGACATAACAGAAGGAATAGACTCCGAAGTGTCCCTGTTTACAGATAATGTGAAGTTGATGAGAAGAATTCAGTCAGACGAGGACCAGGCAGAACTACAAAAAGATCTGGATAGGTTGCAGGAGTGGTCCAGCGTTTGGCTCCTGGAGTTCAACCCCACCAAGTACAAAGTCATGAAGATTGGGGGAGGGAAAAGAAGACAGCAGACAGAGTATAGTCTAGGCGGTCAAAGACTGCAAACCTCATTCAAGGAGAAAGATCCTGGGGTGAGTATAATACCAAGCACATCCCCAGAAGCACAAATCAACCAGATATCTGCTGCAGCATTTGGGTGCCTGGGAAACCCGAGAATTGCGTTCCGATACCTAAGTAAGGAATCGTTCAAGACTCTGTACACCGTGTATGTCAGGCCCATGCTGGAGTATGCAGCACCAGTTTGGAACCCACACCTGGTGAAGCACGTCAAGAAATTAGAGAAAGTGCAAAGGTTTGCAACAAGGCTAGTTGCAGAGCTAAGGGGAATGTCCTATGAGGAAAGGTTAAGGGAAATCGGCCTGACGACACTGGAGGACCAGAGGGTTGGAGAGAAATGATAACGACATACAAAATACTGTGAGGAATACGTAAGGTGGACAGATACAGGATGTTCCAGAGAGGGGACACAGAAACAAGGGGTCACAATTGAAAGTTGAAGACTCAGATGAGTCAAAGGGATATTAGAAATTATTTATTCAGTTGTAGAGCTGTCAGCAAGTGGAAAAGTCTTGCAAGTGATGCAGTGGAGGCAGGAGCCATACATAGGTCTAAGACGAGGTATGATGAAGCTCATGGAACAGAGAGAGAGAGGACCAAGTAGCAACTAGCAAAGAGGCAGGGCCAGGAGGCGAGTCTCTAATCCTGCAACCACAATTACGTGAGTAAAATTAGGTGAGTTCAGAAACACACACACACACACACACACACACACACACACACACACACACACACACACACACACACACACACTCTCTCTCTCTCTCTCTCTCTCTCTCCCTCTCTTTCTCCCTCTCTCTACCCTTTCTCTCCCCCCTCACATTTCTCTCTCTCCCCCTTGGTCTTATCCCTCACCCCCATACTCTCTCCTCTCTCTCCCTCTTTCTACCCTTTCTCTCTCCTCTCTCTCCCTCTTTCTACCCTTTCTCTCTCCTCTCTCTCCCTCTTTCTACCCTTTCTCTCTCCCCCCACACCCCCTCCCTCCTCTAGCCTTCTGTCTGTGGTAATAAAAAGGAAAATAAAAGAAAAAAAAAAAAAAAAAAAAATATGGGTGGCCTTAGAGGACGGAAAACCAGAGATCTGGTAGACGAACCAGGGAGGAAAGACTGGAGTTAGAGCTCCAAAAAAGGGAGGAAGAGTGGGGAAGGAAGATAGTAGAGCTTGGTAAGAAAATGGAGGAGCGGATAGCTGAAGAGTGCAGGAAGTGGGAAGTACAGGTCTTAGCAGCAGAAGCTAGGATACAGTGCTTAGAAGAGAAACTGCAAAGCCTGAAACAGATTAGAGAGACAAATGACAATTCAGATGTGACATCAGGAAATTCAAAGTCAGGCGCAGACAAGGGTATGGTAAGCAACAACGGAGACATGCCGTACACGAAGGCCCTATCAGACCCACGTGGGGCCAGGGAAAAGACGATGAGCACACTAAGATCAAGCGACAGGTCCGAAGACAATGAAAGTTTGTTATATGCAGAGATTCTAACAGCCAACTGCAGTAGCAAGGGACAGCAGGTCAGGAAAGACAGTTCACTGAGAATAGAAGTTTCAGATATGACAGGGACTGAAGGCAAGAACATGTCAATGGAAGGAAATAAAATGCCTCAGAGGAAGCAGATAGAGACTCAGTGGGAGGAGGAAAGGGCGAGGTCAGTTTTTGTGTACGGGCTCCAAGAAGCCAAGGGGGCCAACTTTGAAGAAATAAAACAGGAGGAGAAAAAAATGATTGAAGGCATCATGAAAACAATAGGGGAGGGCAATATGACCCAGGTGACAAATTTTCAGAGAATTGGGTGGTTTGCGAGTAGAAGGATACGGCCTGTCAGAGTAACTTTCAAGGAAGAATCAGTTCGAACCAGGATTCTGCAAGAGAAAGCAAGACTGAGGGACAAAGAGGGGTACCAGAGAGTATACCTCGACCGCGACAGAACACAAGAAGAAAGGACTACACTGAAAGAGAGGGTACAGAGACGCAAGGAGGAACGAGAAGCAATGAAAATGAGCAGGACCCAGACACAGGAGGAAGGGCAAACACACCCCACAGAATCTCCCACCAAAAGACTCCACCCGCGACATTCCCAACGCAACTGAGCAACCTATACTACAACCCACTCACTGTTCCCTCTGCCACCAACCCCCATATCAGAAACCTCACCCCAACAGCTGTCCCTTATGGGCATTCTGACCCCACCCCCATCAACACAAACCCCACCTACACCACAGCCCCATATAGGCCCCCACCAAGGCTCTCGCTCCCCCAACCCCAATATACTTGCATGACCACAATGATAGAAAAGAAACTAAAGGTTTGGTACACAAACGCGGATGGAATAACGAATAAACATGAGGAGTGGAATGAAAGAATCAGTGAAAAATCCCCAGACATCATAGCAGTCACAGAAACAAAACTCGCTGAGACAATAACAGACACAATCTTCCCAACAGGATATCAGATCCTGAGGAAAGATAGAAGGAGTAGAGGGGGAGGAGGGGTTGCACTGCTCATAAAACACCAATGGGGATTTGAGGAAATGGAAGGCATGGACATGATTGGAGAAAGAGACTACATTGTAGGTACAATTCAGTCCGGAGAACATAAAGTAGTCATTGGAGTGATGTATAACCCACCACAGAACTGCAGGAGGCCAAGAGAGGAGTACGAAGAAAACAACAGGGTGATGGTGGACACACTGGCTGAGGTGGCAAGAAGAGCTCACTCGAGCAGAGCAAAGTTACTGGTAATGGGCGATTTCAACCACAGGGAGATCGACTGGGAAAACCTGGAGCCACATGGGGGTCCCGAAACATGGAGAGCCAAGATGATGGATGTGGTACTTGAAAACCTCATGCATCAACATGTCAGGGACACAACCAGAGAGAGAGGGGAGGATGAGCCAGCAAGACTGGATCTTGTGTTCACCCTGAGCAGTTCAGACATTGAGGACATCACTTACGAGAGGCCCCTTGGAGCTAGCGATCATGTGGTTCTGAGTTTTGACTATATAGTAGAGTTACAAGTGGAGAAGGTAACAGGAACTGAAGGGGACAGGCCAAACTATAAAAGGGGGGACTACACAGGTATGAGAAACTTCCTGCAGGAGGTTCAGTGGGACAGAGAAATGGTAGGAAAATCAGTAAACGAGATGATGGAATATGTGGCAACAAAGTGCAAGGAGGCAGAGGAAAGTTTTGTTCCCAAGGGAAACAGAAATAATAGGAAGACCAAAACGAGTCCTTGGTTTACCCGAAGGTGTAGGGAGGCAAAAACTAAGTGCAACAGAGAATGGAAAAGGTACAGGAGGCATAGGACCCAGGAAAACAAGGAGATTAGTAGAAGAGCCAGAAACGAGTATGCGCAGATAAGGAGGGAGGCCCAGCGACAGTATGAAAACGACATAGCATCGAAAGTCAAATCTGACCCGAAACTGCTGTATAGCCACATTAGGAGGAAGACAACAGTCAAGGACCAGGTGATAAGGCTGAGGAAAAAAGGTGGAGAACTCACAAGAAACGATCAAGAGGTATGTGAGGAGCTCAACACGAGATTTAAGGAAGTATTTACAGTAGAGACAGGAAGGACTCTGGGGGGACAGACCAGATGGGGACACCAACAAGGAATACACCAACAAGTGTTGGACGACATACATACAGATGAGGAGGAGGTGAAGAAACTGCTAAGGGACATCGATACCTCAAAGGCAATGGGACCGGACAACATCTCTCCGTGGGTCCTTAGAGAGGGAGCAGATATGTTGTGCGTACCACTTACCACAATCTTCAACACATCCCGGGAAACTGGGCAACTACCTGAGGTATGGAAGACGGCAAATGTAGTTCCCATTTTCAAAAAAGGAGACAGAAAAGAGGCACTAAACTATAGACCTGTGTCATTGACGTGTATAGTATGCAAAATTATGGAGAAGATTATCAGGAGGAGAGTGGTGGAGCACCTGGAGCGGAACAGGAGTATAAATGCCAACCAGCACGGATTCACGGAAGGCAAATCCTGTGTCACAAACCTTCTGGAGTTTTATGATAAAATAACAGAAGTAAGACAAGAGAGAGAGGGGTGGGTTGATTGCATCTTCTTGGACTGCAAGAAGGCCTTTGACACAGTTCCTCACAAGAGATTAGTGCAGAAGCTAGAGCATCAGGCGCATATAACAGGAAGGGCACTGCAATGGATCAGAGAATACCTGACAGGGAGGCAACAACGAGTCATGGTACGTAATGATGTATCACAGTGGGCACCTGTGACGAGCGGGGTCCCACAGGGGTTGGTCCTAGGACCAGTGCTATTTTTGGTATATGTGAACGACATGACGGAAGGGTTAGACTCAGAAGTGTCCCTGTTTGCAGATGATGTGAAGTTAATGAGGAGAATTAAATCTGATGAGGACCAGGCAGGACTTCAAAGAGACCTGGACAGACTGGACACCTGGTCCAGCAAATGGCTTCTCGAATTTAATCCTGCCAAATGCAAAGTCATGAAGATAGGGGAAGGGCACAGAAGACCACAGACAGAGTATAGGCTAGGTGGCCAAAGACTGCAAACCTCACTCAAGGAGAAACATCTTGGGGCGAGTATAACACCGAGCATGTCTCCGGAAGCACACATCAATCAGATAACTGCTGCAGCATATGGGCGCCTGGCAAACCTGAGAACAGCATTCCGATACCTTAGTAAGGAATCATTCAAGACACTGTACACCGTGTATGTCAGGCCCATACTGGAGTATGCAGCACCTGTTTGGAACCCGCACTTGATAAAGCACGTCAAGAAACTAGAGAAAGTACAAAGGTTTGCAACAAGGTTAGTTCCAGAGCTAAGGGGAATGTCCTATGAAGAAAGATTAAGGGAAATCGGCCTGACGGCACTGGAGGACAGGAGGGTCAGGGGAGACATGATAACGACATATAAAATACTGCGTGGAATAGACAAGGTGGACAAGGACAGGATGTTCCAGGGAGGGGACACAGAAACAAGAGGCCACAATTGGAAGTTGAAGACACAAATGAGTCAGAGAGATAGTAGGAAGTATTTCTTCAGTCATAGAGTTGTAAGGCAGTGGAATAGCCTAGAAAATGACGTAGTGGAGGCAGGAACCATACACAGTTTTAAGACGAGGTTTGATAAAGCTCATGGAGCGGGGAGAGAGAGGGCCTAGTAGCAACCGGTGAAGAGGCGGGGCCAGGAGCTAGGACTCGACCCCTGCAACCACAAATAGGTGAGTATAAATAGGTGAGTACATACACACACACACACACACACACACACACACACACACACATACTCACATAGGGACAGCGAGCGGGCTAGTCACGCCATCAGGGCTCCGGGGATTTAAGTGTTTTTGAGGGCTACAAGTGTTCTGCAAGGGTTGCTAGGTGTGTCAGGGTAGTCAGCAATCCTAGAAGTGTTTTTTTTTAATTGCCTGAGCCACACAAGTGTGGGGAGAGCCACAATTTTGAAAGTGATCTGGAAAATAAAAGCGTTGTGGCGCAGGCTAGTGTGAAGGCGGCGTTGCCAAGTGTCACCCAAGATTTTAATAAAGTGAAACAATAGTGTGACCAGTGAAAGAAATACAGTGAATAGGGTACATTATTAACGAGAAGAAATTGAGGTGGATCTACGCCAGGACGTACATCGAGCTGGATCTATCCAGGATGTCACATCGACCTGGACAATCTACACTGCTACAGCTGCACTACAAGTACTGTATCACCTATGAGTGGTTGTTTGGGTGTGGGGTCCAGGTTCCAATTTAACCGCCAAGCTGAATGTGAATGGTCTAACTCTCATAGCACGATAAAGAATAGGCACTCAAGTATTCAATAAGGTTTAGCAAATGGTAATCCATTGAACAAGGCGATTAACTCACTATAAGCAGGTGATATAGGCAACACTGCAAGGGAGTCAGGTCACAAGAGGTTGTGGACACAAGGACAACTGAGAATCTACATTACACTCCAAGCACAAGCCACCTACTTTTCAAACACATAATAAACCCACACATAATTTGACACATAATTACACACACACACACACACACACACACACACATACACACACACACACACACACACACACACACACACACACATACACACACACATGCCCACATACACACACACACACACACACACATACACACACAGACACACACACACACACACACACACACACACACACACACACACACACACACACACACACACACACAGCACCTGTTTGGAACCCGCACTTGATAAAGCACGTCAAGAAACTAGAGAAAGTACAAAGGTTTGCAACAAGGTTAGTTCCAGAGTTAAGGGGAATGTCCTATGAAGAAAGATTAAGGGAAATCGGCCTGACGACACTGGAGGACAGGAGGGTCAGGGGAGACATGATAACGACATATAAAATACTGCGTGGAATAGACAAGGTGGACAAAGACAGGATGTTCCAGGGAGGGGACACAGAAACAAGAGGCCACAATTGGAAGTTGCAACAAGACTAGTCCCAGAGCTACGGAGATTGTCCTACAAAGAAAGGTTGAGGGAAATTGGCCTGACGACACTGGAGGCCAGGAGGGTCAGGGGAGACATGATAACGACATAAAAAATACTGCGTGGAATAGACAAGGTGGACAAAGGCAGGATGTTCCAGAGATGGGACACAGACACAAGAGGTCACAGTTGGAAGTTGAAGACTCAGATGAATCAAAGGGATGTTAGGAAGTATTTCTTCAGTCATAGAGTAGTCAAGCCGTGGAATAGCCTAGAAAGTGAAGTAGTGGAGGCGGGAACCATACATAGTTTTAAGGCGAGGTATGATAAAGCTCATGGAACAGGGAGAGAGAGAGGACCTAGTAGCAATCAGTGAAGAGGCGGGGCCAGGAGCTATGACTCGACCCCTGCAACCACAAATAGGTGAGTACAAATAGGTGAGTACACACACACACACACACACACACACACACACACACACACACACACACACTCACACACACACACACACACACACACACACACACACACACACACACATACTCACAAACACCTATAACAAACGACCACACGAAAAACGTAAGTTTTCCATTCTGTGTTAAAAAAAACTGGGTTGCCAAAGAGCAGGACGGAAAACCAGGGGACTGGATGATTGAGTGTGGGAAGGAAGATTTGGTGGCAGAGCTCATGTAAAGGGAAGAAGAGTCGGGAAGGAAGCTAGAAGAATTTAGCAAGAAAATTAAGGAGAGGATTGAAGCAGCAGAGGCTAAGATATAGGGCTTAGAAGAGGAACTGAAAAATACAAATTAGTCTAAAGAACCAAAGAGCAGTACTGGCATGACATCAGGAACTGCTATATCAGCCACAAATAAGGGGACTGTAGGGAACAAAGGTGTTAAATTGTATGTAGAGGCCCAATCAGACTGCCATGGAGCCCGGGTAAAGACGAGGAACACACCAGGAACAAAGGAAGGGACTGAAGAAAATGAAAGCTATACTCAGAGGCCATAACAGACCACAGCCGTGCTTAGGAAAAGCTGAGAACGGAAAATGACAGACCATTGGGCACAGTGACATCAGATAGAGAAGAGATTGAAGAAAGGAAAGCTACAATGGAGGCAACTAAATTGACACAAGGGATGCAATGATATATGCAATGAGAGAATGAAGAGAGTGGTCAGTCTTTGCTGATGGCTCTAGGAAGTTGAAAGGGAAACTTATGAAGCAAGAAGACAGAAGAAAAAGCAAATGAAAGTATCATGTCAGTAATAGGAGAGGACGACATGGCCCAGTTGAGAAAATTTCTGATAAAAAGGGGGGTTTGCAAGAGTGAGAAACCAGCCACTCAGAGTGATTTTCGGCTCGAAACAGGATGCTGCAGGAGAAAGCATGACTAATGAATATGCTGGCGTCCCAGAGGGTGTACGTCGACTGCAGCAGAACACAAGAAGACAGGCAGAAACTGAAAGAGGGGGTACAAACATGCAAGGAGGAAAGAGAGGCAAAGAGGGAGATGGGCAGGGGAATCCAGACTCAGTAGGAAGACCAAATATAACCTCCCTCTGAACCACAGAAGACCATCAACCACAACATCCTCAATGCAACCAAACAATCTAACCCAAAACCAACACACCATACCCACTTCCCCCCTCTCATCACAAACCCCTCCTTTACAGCAACCCCCAATAATTCCTCATGAGGTCTCCCACTCCCCCACCCCCAGCGCACTCTCCAGACCACAGTTTCAGAAAAGAAGTTGAGAGTTTCATATATGAATACGTATGGAATAACAAATAAATGTGAGAAGTGGCATGAAAGAATCAAGTAAACGTCTCCAGAGATCATTGCACTCACAGAAACGAGACTAACTGGGATGATAACAGATGCAGTCTTCCCACCCGGATATCAGACCCTGAGGAAAGATAGAAGGAGCAGAAGTGAAGGAGTTGCACTGGTCATTAAAAACCAATGGGGATTTGAGGAAATGGAAGGAATGGATTGAAAGGGAGAAAGGGACTAAACAGTAGGACCAATTAAGTCTGGGAGCCTCAAGGTGGTAATTGTAGTGATATACAACCAGCAACAGAACTGCAGGAGGCAAAGAGAAGAATGTGAAGAGAGCAACAGAGCAATGGTGGACACACTAGCTGAGGTGGCCAGAAAAGTTCCAACTGGTAGAGCATAGATACTAGTTGTGGGTGATTTCAATCACAAGGAGATTGGAAAAACTTGCAGTCACATGGGGGTTCCAAAATATGGAGAGCCAAGATGATGGATGCAATTGTGGAAAACCTCATGTATCAACAGGTTAGGGACACTACCAGAGGGAGAAATGAGGATGAACCAGCAAGACTGGACCTCGTATTCACCCTGAGTATTTCAGATATCAAGGGCATCACATACGAAAGCCCCCTCAGAGCTAGTGATCACGTGGTTCTAAGCTTTGAATATACAGTAGAGTTAAAAATGGAGAGGGTAACATGAGTAGAATGGGAAAAGCCAAACTACAAAAGGGCGGACTACACAGGCATGAGACACTTTCTGCAAGAGGTTCAGTGGGAAAGAGAATTGGTAAAAAAATCAGTAAACGAAATGATTGACTATGTCACAGCAAAATGCAAGGATGCAGAGAACAGGTTTGTTTCCAAGGGCAACAAAAATAAAGGGAAGACCGGAACGAGCCCTTGGTTTTCCCAAAGGTATTGGCAGGCAAAAACTAAGTTCTTTAGAGAATGGAAAAAGTACAGAAGGCAAAGGATCCAGGAAAATAAAGAGATTAGTCGAAGAGCCAGACACGAGTATACACTGATAAGGAGAGAGGCCCATTGACAATACGAAAAGGACATAGCATCGAAAGTATAGCCACATCAGGACGAAAATAACAGTCAAGGATCAGATTATCAGGTTGAAGAAGGAAGACTGGGAGCTCACAAGAAACGACCAAGAAGTATGTGAGGATTATTATTATTATTATAATCAAAAAGAAGCACTAAACCACAAGGGCAATACAGAGTATGTGAGGAGCTCAACATGAGATTTAAGGAAGTATTTACAGTGGAGACAGAATGGACTCCAAGAAGTCAGAATAGGGAGGTATTCCAACAGGTGCTGGATAAAATACACACAACCGAGGAGGTGCAAAAAACTGCAAAGTGAACTTGATACTTATAGACGGTGGGACCGGACAATATCTTTCCTTGGGCCTTTAGAGAGGGAACAGAGACGCTATGTGTGGGCCACTAACAATAGTCTTCAACACATCCATTGAAACTGGTCAATTACACGAGGTATGGAAGACGGTAAATGTAGTCCCAATTTTTAAGAAAGCTGACAGACACGAGGCATTAAACTACAGACCAGTGTCATTGACGTGTATAGTATGCATAGTCACTGAAATGATTATCAGGAGGAGAGTGGTAGAGCACCTAGAAAGGAACAAGCTTATGACCGACAACCAATGTTTCAGGGAAGGAAAATCCTGTGTCACAAACCTGTTGGAGTTTTATGACAAGGTAACAGAAGTAAAACACGAGAGACAGAGAGGGGTGGGTACATTGCATTTTCTTTAACTGCAAGAAGATCTTTAATACAGTTCCTCACAAGAGATTAGTGCAAAAGTTACAGGATCTGGAAAGGGTAACAGGAGAGGCACTGCAAAGGATCATAGAATAACTGAAAGGGACGCAACAACAAGTCATGGATCGTGACGAGATGTCAGACATGACGGAAGGGATAGAGTCAGAAGTGCATCTGTTTGCAGAAGATGTGAAGTTAATGAAGAGAATTAAATCGGATGAGGATCAGGCAGGACTACATAGTGACCTGGACAGGCTGCAAGCCTGGTCTAGCAACTGGCACATCGAATTTAATCCCGCGAAATGGAAAAACATGAAGATTTAGGAAAGGCGAAGAAGACCGCATGTAGAATATAGGCTATGTGGCAGACCTCACTCAAGGAAAAGGATCTTGGGGTGAGTATAATACCAAACACATCTCCTGAGATGCACATCAACCAGATTACTGCTGCAGCAACTGGGCTCCTGGCAAACCTAAGAATAGCATTCTTATACCTCAGTAAGGAATCGTTCAAGACTCTGTACATTGTGTACGTCAGGCCCATATAGGAGTATACAACATCAGTTTGGAACCCACACCTGATCAAGAACGTCAAGAAATTAGAGACAGTGCAAAGGTTTGCAACACGAGTAGTCCCAGAGCTAAGGAAATGTACTACAAAGAAAGGTAAAAGGAGCTCAACCTGACGACACTGGAGGGCAGGAGGGTTAAGGGAGACATGATAACGACATATAAAATACTGCGAGGAATTGACAAGGTGAACTGGGACAGGGTTTTTTAGATATATGTCAGAGAAACAAGTAGTCACAATTGGAAGTTGAAGAATCAGATGAGTTAGAGGAATGTTAAAAAGTATTTCTTCAGTCACAGAGTTCTCAGGAAATGAAATAGTCTGGAAAGCGAAGTAGTGGAGGCAGGAACAATATATTGTCTTAAGGCGAGGTTTGATAAATCTCATGTAGCAGGAGAGAGAAGTCTCAGTGAAGAGGCGGGGCCAGGAGTTATGACCTGACCCCTGCAACTACAAATAAGTGAGTACAAACACACAAACGTGGAGGGATGCGATGAAGGTGGTGGTACTGGAAAACCTCATTCATCAACATGTTCGAGACATTGCCAGAGAGAGAGAGAGAGAGAGAGAAAGAGAGAGAGAGAGAGAGAGAGAGAGAGAGAGAGAGAGAGAGAGAGAGAGAGAGAGAGAGAGAGAGAGAGAGAGAGAGAGAGAAAGAGAGAGAGAGAGAGAGAGGAGAGAAGGAACCAACAAGACTTTACCTCGTATTCACCTTCAGTAGATCAGGCATTGGTGACATTATATACGAAAAGCCCCTCGAAGCTAGTAATCAAGTGGTCCTGTGCTTCTAATACACTGTAAAGTTTAAAATGGAGAGTGAAACAGTGCGAGTTGAATGGGACTGAATGAACTACAAAAGAGGGGACTACACAGACGTGAGGAATTTCATACAGGAGGAACAGTGGGAAATAACACTAAATGAAATAATGGAGTTAGTGACCATAAAATGCAAGAAGGTATAGAGAGGCCAAAACTAAGTGCGCTAAAGAATGGAAAAAGAATAAAAAACAAACGACCCAAGAAAGTAAGAAGATTAGTCGAGGAGCCTGAAACGAATATGCATTAGAGAATGATAAAGCACTGAAAGCCAAATCTGACCAAAGGTGTTGCACAGTCTCATCAAGAGGAAAACAACAGCCAAGGACAAGGTAATCAGGCTGAGAAAGGAAGGAGGAAGATCACAAGTAATGACCAAGAAGTATGTGAAGAGCTGTCGAGGTGTCGAAGGCTGCAATGCAGTCCCAGTTTCTAAGAAAAGAAACAGACAAGCAGCATTAAACTTGAAACCAGTGACACTGATATATATAGCATGTAAAGCCATCGAGAAGATTATCAGGAGACGAGTGGTGGATATCTAGAAAAGTATGAGCTTATAAACGATAACTAACACAGTTTCAGGAAAGGGAAATAATGTGCCACAAACCTACTACTGGAGTTTTACGACAAGGTGACAGAAGGAAGACAGGAAAGAGATAGATCAGAACGTTGCATTTTCTTGGAATGTAAGTAGGCTTTCATCTCAGTTCCACACATGAGATTAGTGTAAATGCTAGAGGAGCAGGCAGGAATAATAGGAAAGGTACTGAAATAGATCAGGGAATGCCAGACAGGAAGAAAACAATGAGTTAAGGTACGTGACGAGGTGTGAAAGTGGGCACATGTGGCGAGCGGGATTTCACAAGGATCGGTCCTAGGGCAGGTGCTGTTTCTGGTATATGTGAATAACATGACAGGAGGGATAGATTCAGAGGTGTCCTTGTTTGCAGACGATGTTGAGAATTCAAGCGGACGAGTATCAGGTACGACTTCAAAGGAATCTAAAACATGCTACAAATATGGTCTAACAGTTGCCTCCTGGATTTAACCCTACCAAGCGCAAAGTCATGAAGATTGGAGAAGGTCAAAGAAGACTGCAGACGGAGTACACACTACCGGGCCAAGGGCTGCAGACCTCACTCATACTGAGCACATCTTCTGAAACGTTCATCAACCATATAACTGCTGCAGCATATGGGACCCTGGCAAACTTAAGAATAGCGTTTCGACACAACGTGCACGTAAGGTCCATATTGGAGTAAGAAGCACGAGTAAGGAGCCCACATCTCGTCAAGAAATTAGAGAAAGTGCTAAGGAGAGGTTAAGGAAAATTAACCTGACGACACTGGAGGACAGGAGGGGTAACGACAACATGATAACAACATATAAAATACTGAAAGCCATTGACAGAATGTTTCAGAGATGCGACGCAGCAAACTGGGGTCACAACTGGAAGATGAAAACTCAGATTAGTCAAAGATGTTAAAAAATATTTCTTCAGTCAAAGACTTGTTAGGAAGTGGATCAGTCTGAAGAGTGATGAGCGATGTAGTGGAGGCAGAATACAGACATAGTTTTAAAAAGAGTTATGGTGACGCACTTGGAAGAGATTGGACCTAGTAGTGACGAGTGAAGAGGCGGGGCCAGGAACTGTGGCTCGACTCCTGCAACCACACAAACATACACAAAGACACACACAAACACACACACACACACACACACACACACACACACACACACACACACACACACACACACACACACACACACACACACACACACACACACACACACAAACCTACACCTAGCCAAGCATGTAAAGAAACTAGAGAAAGTGCAAAGGTTTGCAACAAGACTAGTCTCAGAGCTAGTGGAAAAGGATGGAACAAGAGTGGGAGAGAAAATTAGGAGAGCTTTCTGAAAAAATGGAGAAAGAGCTCTCTGTGAAATTGGAAAAGAGGTTGGAGAAGGAGACAAAGAATTGGGAGGCACAAGTCGAAACTGCAGTAGCCAAGATAAGGGTCCTAGAAGTTGAGATAAATAGGCTGAAGTGAGTTACAGGGGCAGTGACCAGAGAAGACACAGCACATGAAGCTGCGAGGCCGAACAGGAAGGAAGGAATTATGAATTATGCTAAGGTCATATCAGCCTGCCAAGGAGGACCAAGGAGTGAAAGGGAAGAACAGTTGGCTGCAGATGGAGAGGGTGATAGGTCGATTGCTGAGGCACAACCAAGCTATCAAGAGCCACTGGAAAAATCAAGGGAGAAACTGACCACATACAGGCAGGATCCAGAGTCACAGAGGGTGAGGCAATGGGAGGAAGAAAGGGCAAAATCAGTGTTTATCAATGGGCTTCAGGAGAGAGAGGAAAGGACACACTGAAAGGCAGCAGGAAGAAAGAAAGGAGATTGAGAAAATCATCACGGAAATAGGTGAAGAGATGGACGAGATTGTAAATTTTCAGAGAATAGGGGGGTACTCGAAGGGGAGAAACCGACCAATCAAGTTGATTCTCAGGATGGAACCAGTGCGGAACAGGATCCTCCAAGAGAAACCACGATTGAAATACTCGGAAGAGTACAAGAGGGTGTTCCTAGACAGAGACAGAACAAAATCAGAACGACAGCAGCTGAGGGAGAGGACAAAAAAGCGAAAGGAGCTAGGAAAAGAGACAAGGATGGAACCAGCAGAGGTCAGTCAGAGCAAAACAGAACAGCAAGGGCAAGCACACACACAACTATTCTCAGAACCATACAATCTATCACACCATCCCAACACACACTACAATCCATACCCACAGCCTCCACCCAACACCGAGCTATAGAATCCCACAGTATGCCACCAGGTCTCCCACCCTCACAGGCCCCCCAAACCACAGTGTTGGAAAGGAAACTGAAGGTATGGTACACAAACGCTGATGGAATAACAAATAAGTGGGAGGAGTGGCATGAAAGAGTCAAAGAAGCATCACCGGACATCATAGCTCTCACAGAAACCAAGCTTACAGGTATGATAACAGATGCCATCTTTCCAACGGGATACCAAATCCTGAGGAAAGATAGAGGGAACAGGGGGGGTGGAGGAGTGGCGTTGCTGATCAAAAATCGCTGGAATTTTGATGAGCTGGAGAGAGGAGACAGTGGAGAAGAAAGTGATTACATAGCGGGAACACTTCACTCTGGAGGTCCCAAGGTGGTAATAGCAGTGATGTATAACCCACCACAGAACAGCAGGAGGCCAAGGCAAGAGTACGACGAGAGCAATAGAGCGATGGTTGATACACTGGCTAGAGTGGCCAGAAGAGCTCATGCATGCAGGGCAAAGCTCCTGATCATGGGTGACTTTAACCACAAGGAGATCGATTGGGAGAACTTGGACCCACATGGGGGCCAAGATACATGGAGGGCTAAGATGATGGAGGTGGTACTGGAAAACTTCATGTGCCAACACGTAAGGGACACTACAAGAGAGAGAGGAGAGGATGAACCAGCAAGGCTGGACTTAGTATTCACCTTGAGTAGTGCAGATATCGAGGACATCACATATGAAAGACCCCTTGGGGCCAGTGACCATGTGGTTTTAAGCTTCGAATACACAGTAGAGCTACAAGTGGAGGGAGAAGCAGGAAGGCCAGGACGAATGAAGCCAAACTACAAGAAAGGGGACTACACAGGAATGAGGAACTACCTGAACGGGGTTCAGTGGGACAAAGAACTGGCAGAGAAGCCAGTTAATGAGATGATGGAATATGTAGCAACAAAATGCAAGGAGGCTGAGGAGAGGTTTGTACCCAAGGGTAACAGGAATAATGAAAAATCCAGGATGAGCCTATGGTTTACTCAAAGGTGCAGGGAGGCAAAAACCAAGTGTGCTAGGGAATGGAAGAAATATAGAAGGCAAAGGACCCAGGAGAATAAGGAGAACAGTCGTAGAGCCAGAAACGAATATGCACAGATAAGAAGGGAGGCCCAAAGACAATATGAAAATGACATAGCAGCGAAAGCCAAATCTGACCCGAAACTGTTGTACAGCCACATCAGGAGGAAAACAACAGTCAAGGACCAGGTAATCAGGCTAAGGAAGGAAGGAGGAGAGACAACAAGAAATGACCGTGAAGTATGTGAAGAACTCAACAAGAGATTCAAAGAAGTGTTCACAGAGGAGACAGAAGGGACTCCAGAAGACGGAGAGGTGGAGCACACCACCAAGTGCTGGACACAGTGCACACAACCGAGGAAGAAGTGAAGAGGCTTCTGAGTGAGCTAGATACCTCAAAGGCAATGGGGCCAGATAACATCTTCCCATGGGTATTGAGAGAGGGAGCAGAGGCGCTATGTGTACCCCTAACAACAATATTCAATACATCTATCGAAACAGGGAGATTGCCTGAGGCATGGAAGACAGCAAAAGTAGTCCCAATCTTTAAAAAAGGAGACAGACATGAAGCATTAAACTACAGACCAGTGTCACTGACAAGTATAGTATGCAAAATCATGGAGAAGATTATCAGGAGAAGAGTGGTGGAACACCTAGAAAGGAACGATCTCATCAACAGCAGCCAACATGGTTTCAGGGACGGGAAATCCTGTGTCACAAACCTACTGGAGATTTATGACATGGTGACAGTAGTAAGACAAGAGAGAGAGGGGAGGGTGGATTGCATTTTCTTGGACTGCAAGAAGGCATTTGACACAGTTCCACACAAGAGATTGGTGCAAAAACTGGAGGACCAAGCAGGGATAACAGGGAAGGCACTACTATGGATCAGGGAATACTTGTCAGGAAGACAGCAGCGAGTCATGGTACGTGGCGAGGTGTCAGAGTGGGCACCTGTGACCAGCGGGGTCCCGCAGGGGTCAGTCCTAGGACCAGTGCTGTTTCTGGTATTTGTGAACGACATGACGGAAGAAATAGACTCGGAGGTGTCCCTGTTTGCAGATGACGTAAAGTTGATGAGAAGAATTCACTCGATCGAAGACCAGGCAGAACTACAAAGGGATCTGGACAGGCTGCAGACCTGGTCCAGCCATTGGCTCCTGGAGTTCAATCCCACCAAGTGCAAAGTCATGAAGATTGGGGAAGGGCAAAGAAGGCCGCAGACGGAGTACAGTCTAGGGGGTCAGAGACTACAAACCTCACTCAAGGAAAAAGATCTTGGGGTGAGTATAACACCAGGCACATCTCCTAAAGCGCACATCAACCAAATAACTGCTGCAGCATATGGGCGCCTAGCAAACCTCAGAACAGCATTCCGACATCTTAATAAGGAATCATTCAGGACCCCGTACACCGTGTACGTTAGGCCCATATTGGAGTATGCGGCACCAGTTTGGAACCCACACCTAGCCAAGCACGTGAAGAAACTAGAGAAAGTGCAAAGGTTTGCAACAAGACTAGTCCCAGAGCTAAGAGGTATGTCCTACGAGGAGAGGTTAAGGGAAATCAACCTGACGACACTGGAGGACAGGAGAGATAGGGGGGACATGATAACGACATGCAAAATACTGAGAGGAATTGACAAGGTGGACAAAGACAGGATGTTCCAGAGATTGGACACAGTAACAAGGGGACACAGTTGGAAGCTGAAGACACAGATGAATCACAGGGATGTTAGGAAGTATTTCTTCAGCCACAGAGTAGTCAGTAAGTGGAATAGTTTGGGAAGCGATGTAGTGGAGGCAGGATCCATACATAGCTTTAAGCAGAGGTATGATAAAGCTCACGGCTCAGGGAGAGTGACCTAGTAGCGATCAGTGAAGAGGCGGGGCCAGGAGCTCGGACTTGACCCCCGCAACCTCAACTAGGTGAGTACAACTAGGTGAGTACACACACACACACACACACACACACACACACACACACACACACACACACACACACACACAAACCTGAGAATATCGTTCCGATAACTTAGTAAGGAATCGTTCAAGACACTGTACACTGTGTACGTGAGGCCCATACTGGAGTATGCAGCACCTGTTTGAAACCCTCACCTGGTCAAGCACGTCAAGAAGTTAGAGAAAGTACAAAGGTTGGCAACAAGGCTAATTCCAAAGCTCAGGGAAATGTCCTACTATAAAAGGTTGAGGGAAATCGGACTGACGACACTGGAGGACAGAAGGGTCAGGGGAGACATGATAACAACATACAAGATACTGCGTGGAATAGATAAGGTGGACAGAGACAGGATGTTCCAGAGACAAGGAGTCACAATTGGAAGTTGAAGACTCAGACGAGTCACAGGGATGTTAGGAAGGATTTCTTCAGTCAGAGTCGTCAGGAAGTGGAATAGCCTAGTAAGTAACGTAGTGGAGGTAGGAACCATTCATATCTGTAAGACGAGGTATGACAAAACTCAGGAAGAAGATAGAGAGAGAGGACCTAGTAATAATCAGTGAAGAGGAGGGGCCAGGAGCTGAGTCTCGACCCCTGCAACCATAATTAGGTGAGTACAATTAGGAGAGTACACACACACACACAAACACACACACACACATAACAGGAAAGTCACTGCAATGGATCAGAGAATACCTGACAGGGAGGCAACAACGAGTCATGGCACGTGACGAGGTGTCAGAGTGGGCGCCTGTGACAAGCGGGGTTCCACAGGGGTCAGTCCTAGGACCTGTGCTGTTCTTGGTATATGTGAACGACATAACGGAAGGGATAGACTCAGAAGTGTCCTTGTTTGCAGTAAGGATTCGTTCAAGACTCTTTATACCATTTACGTCAGGCCCATACTGGGGTATGCAGCACCAGTTTGGAATACACACCTAGTGAAGCACGTCAAGAAATTAGAGAAAGCACAAAGGTTTGCAACAAGACTAGCCCCAGAGCTACGGGGATTGTCCTACGAAGAAAGGTTGAGGGAAATCGGCCTGACGACACTGGAGGACAGGAGGGTCAGGGGAGACATGATAACGACATATAAAATACTGCGCGGAATAGACAAGGTGGACAAAGACGGGATGTTCCAGAGAAGGGACACAGACACAAGAGGTCACAATTGGAAGTTGAAGACTCAGATGAATCAAAGGGATGTTAGGAAGTATTTCTTCAGTCAGAGTAGTCAGGCCGTTGAATAGCCTAGAAAGTGACGTAGTGGAGGCGGGAACCATACATAGTTTTAAGGCGAGGTATGATAAAGCTCATAGGGCAGGGAGAGAGAGGACCTAGTAGCAATCAGCGAAGAGGCGGGGCCAGGAGCTATGGCTCGACCCCTGCAACCACAAATAGGTGAGTACAAATAGGTGAGTACACACGCACATACACACATATACACACGCATACACACACACACACACACACACACACACACACACACACACACACACACACACACACACACACACACACACACACACACACACACTTCTATCGAAACAGGGGGATTGCCTGGGGCATGGAAGACAGCAAATGTAGTCCCAATCTTTAAAAAACGAGACAGACATGAAACACTAAACTACAGACCAGTGTTACTGACATGTATAGTATGCAAAGTCATGGAGAAGATTATCAGGAGAAGAGTGGTGGAACACCTAGAAAGGAATGATCTCATCAACAGCAGCCAACATGGTTTCAGGGATGGGAAATCCTGTGTCACAAACCTACTAGAGTTCTACGACATGGTGACAGCAGTAAGACAAGAGAGAGAGGGGTGGGTGGACTGTATTTTCTTGGATTGCAAGAAGGCGTTTGACACAGTTCCACACTTCACTCCACTCTTCACTGCTTTCAGTTACCTACCTCCTATTCCAAATCCATAAATGTCATATAAACCTCTTTACCCTCGTCTAAATGCTGTGTTGATGGGTAAGACACATATGCAACAGTTAGGTATCTTTATTTCGAAACGTTTCGCCTACACAGTAGGCTTCTTCAGTCGAGTACAGAAAAGTTGATAGAAGCAGAAGATACTTGAAGACGATGTAATCAGTCCATCACCCTTAAAGTTTTGAGGTGGTCAGTCCCTCAGTCTGGAGAAGAGCATTGTTCCGTTGTCTGAAACAATATGAAGTTGAAGTGACAGGATGGAGCCCTTTATAGTGCAAGGAGGTGAGACGTAGGTTGCGTTGGGAGGGCAGGTCCCTCTCAAACCCAGCCGTTCTCACTAGTAGAGATTGTCGAAGTTGATGGTCTGTACCAAGATACCCTTGTGTTGCAGTGTCTGACAGAATGAACATTAAAATGGTATAAAATACCGACAGATTGTTGGGTAAGACACATATGCAACAGTTAGGTATCTTTATTTCGAAACGTTTCGCCTACACAGTAGGCTTCTTCAGTCGAGTACAGAAAAGTTGATAGAAGCAGAAGATACTTGAAGACGATGTAATCAGTCCATCACCCTTAAAGTTTTGAGGTGGTCAGTCCCTCAGTCTGGAGAAGAGCATTGTTCCGTTGTCTGAAACAATATGAAGTTGAAGTGACAGGATGGAGCCCTTTATAGTGCAAGGAGGTGAGACGTAGGTTGCGTTGGGAGGGCAGGTCCCTCTCAAACCCAGCCGTTCTCACTAGTAGAGATTGTCGAAGTTGATGGTCTGTACCAAGATACCCTTGTGTTGCAGTGTCTGACAGAATGAACATTAAAATGGTATAAAATACCGACAGATTGTTGGGTAAGACACATATGCAACAGTTAGGTATCTTTATTTCGAAACGTTTCGCCTACACAGTAGGCTTCTTCAGTCGAGTACAGAAAAGTTGATAGAAGCAGAAGATACTTGAAGACGATGTAATCAGTCCATCACCCTTAAAGTTTTGAGGTGGTCAGTCCCTCAGTCTGGAGAAGAGCATTGTTCCGTTGTCTGAAACAATATGAAGTTGAAGTGACAGGATGGAGCCCTTTATAGTGCAAGGAGGTGAGACGTAGGTTGCGTTGGGAGGGCAGGTCCCTCTCAAACCCAGCCGTTCTCACTAGTAGAGATTGTCGAAGTTGATGGTCTGTACCAAGATACCCTTGTGTTGCAGTGTCTGACAGAATGAACATTAAAATGGTATAAAATACCGACAGATTGTTGGGTAAGACACATATGCAACAGTTAGGTATCTTTATTTCGAAACGTTTCGCCTACACAGTAGGCTTCTTCAGTCGAGTACAGAAAAGTTGATAGAAGCAGAAGATACTTGAAGACGATGTAATCAGTCCATCACCCTTAAAGTTTTGAGGTGGTCAGTCCCTCAGTCTGGAGAAGAGCATTGTTCCGTTGTCTGAAACAATATGAAGTTGAAGTGACAGGATGGAGCCCTTTATAGTGCAAGGAGGTGAGACGTAGGTTGCGTTGGGTGGGCAGGTCCCTCTCAAACCCAGCCGTTCTCACTAGTAGAGATTGTCGAAGTTGATGGTCTGTACCAAGATACCCTTGTGTTGCAGTGTCTGACAGAATGAACATTAAAATGGTATAAAATACCGACAGATTGTTGGGTAAGACACATATGCAACAGTTAGGTATCTTTATTTCGAAACGTTTCGCCTACACAGTAGGCTTCTTCAGTCGAGTACAGAAAAGTTGATAGAAGCAGAAGATACTTGAAGACGATGTAATCAGTCCATCACCCTTAAAGTTTTGAGGTGGTCAGTCCCTCAGTCTGGAGAAGAGCATTGTTCCGTTGTCTGAAACAATATGAAGTTGAAGTGACAGGATGGAGCCCTTTATAGTGCAAGGAGGTGAGACGTAGGTTGCGTTGGGAGGGCAGGTCCCTCTCAAACCCAGCCGTTCTCACTAGTAGAGATTGTCGAAGTTACCATTCTCTTAACCTCTTTTTTTTCTCTCCATATTCCCTTCACTCCTTGCATTACTTCTACTTTGTAAAAATCTCTCATACGCTAACTTTTCTCTTTTACTACTCTCTTCACATCATCATTCCACCAAAATTTCTTCTTCCCTCCCGCACCCACTTTCCTGTAACCACAAACTTCTGCTGAATATTCTAGCACCACATTTTTAAACCTACCCAATTCATTTTCGATCCAATTACCTATATTCTCACTAGCCCATCTATCCTCCAACAGCTGTTTGTATCTAACCCTAACTGCTTCCTCCTTTAGTTTATAAACTTTTACCTCTCTCTTACTTGTTGCTCTCCTGGTATCACATCTACCTTTTACTCTCACTGTAGCTACAAGGTCTCCAGGACTCCAGAAAATTTTGCAAGAATTGCTGGATACACCTGATGGATGAGAAGAGACAGGCAAGGGCAACGAGGAGGTGTTGCTGTTTGCTTCTCTAAAAGTGTTCATGCCCAGCACATTGATGTTGCCACCCCTACACATCTTGAAATGATGTTCTTCAAGCTCTGCATAAACACTAGTACCTCTGTACTAGCATGTGCAATATACAGACCTCAGTGGCAACATGCAGAACCCATCAACTTCCTAATGGAAAATATTGACTACCCTCAGCTACAACACAACTGTCAACATATCATAATTGTTGGTGAACTCAACCAGCACCTTATACAGAGGGACGTTGATGACCTTCTTGCAGTGTTTGACATGAGAAACTTTGTTGATTTCCCTACTCACATCTCTGGCTCCTTCCTTGACCCAGTAGTGAGTGATCTGGCAGAAGGCATAATCACTTGTCAACCCCTCGGCTATGTTGGATCGTCTGACCACAAGGCTGTTTTTACGACACATATGATCCCAACAGAACGAGCCGAGGAGTCCACACGCCCAACCTGTCTATGGGAAAGATGTAATTGGCCAGCCCTTCTCTCTGAGCTCGCCACCACCGATTGGAATGCTCTTCTCCAAGAGGATGTTGACAACCAAGTGAAACCCTTCATTGGACACATCCTTAATCTACAAAAAGAACACATTCCTCACCAGCAATATGTGGCGAAGCCTACAGATCAGCCTTGGTTTGGCTTTCGTTGTAGAGAGGCTGCTACTGCTAAGTACAAAGCATGGCGAAGGTATAAGAGACATCCTACCACCTATAACAGGAACTTGCACAGGCAAGCCTGTAGGCATGTGGGTGATGTGCAAAAGTGGGCCATTGCTAAATGGGAGGTGGACACTGAAAGAAAGCTAGCATCAGGTAGGGTAGGCTCCAAAACCTGGTGGTCCCTGGTCAAGGACAGACAAGGTTATCTGCCTGATGAACTCATTCCACCTCTAAATCGACAGGATGGGATCACCTCTACTAGTAGTCAAGAGAAGGCGGACCTCTTTGCTGAACACTTTGCTACCAAAATGCAAGTTCCAGATCCAGCAAGGGACCCTCCTTGGCTAGCTGCAAGAACTGTGTCAAAACTGTCAGTGGTGACAATAAGGCAGGAGGAGGTGCATTTCCTTCTTAAATCGCTTGACCAAGAAAAGGCTGTGGGCCCAGACAAGTTGAGCCCAAGGTTGCTGAGAAAATATGCAGACCAGCTAGCAGCACCTCTAACTCGCATCTTTCAGCACTGCCTAGTACAGTGTAAATGGCCCTCTCTATGGAAAGAGGCAAATGTAGTTCCTGTTCACAAAAAGAAGAGCAGAGCAGAAATCAGCAACTACAGACCAGTGTCACTCCTGTCAATCACTGGTAAGATCCTTGAGACAATAATCTCAAGACAAATGAAAAGAGTTTTTTGACTATCACTCACTACTTTGTGATCGTCAAGATGGCTTCAGGAAAGGTTACTCTGCTGCTGATCTGTTGTTAAACCTCTCCACTAAGTGGCACCAGTCACTGGATGAATCCAAAGTCAGCTGTGTGGTAGCACTGGACATTGCTCGCGCTTTCGACCGGGTGTGGCACCAGGGCCTCTTAGCAAAACTTCAAGCACTGGGAATTGCAGGCTCTACGCTATGTCTCCTCAGTGATTACCTTCACGGTAGATCTCTAAGTGCAGTTCTCAATGGAACGGAATCAGCAAGACATCCTATTGGGGCAAGTGTTCCACAAGGCAGCGTGCTGGGACCATTGTTATGGAATGTCTACTTCAACGACCTTCTTCATCTCATCCCAGAATCACATGCATATGCAGACGACTGTACACTGACATTCACTTATCCAAGAGAAGAAATGCCAGCTGCTCTAAGCTACATCGATCACCAGCTGAGAGCTATATCAGCTTGGGGAAATAGATGGCAAGTAACATTTGCACCTGAGAAAAGGCAAATAATGATCGTCTCTAGGCACCATGATGGTAATGCTGGTGCAGTAGTAAGGATGAATGGGAGGGTGTTGGCACCTGGAGAAGAAGTTGATATCCTTGGGGTGAAATTTGACTCCAAACTAACCATGAAGAACCATGTTGTAAATCTTGCAAACAAGGCAGCCCGGAAGCTTACAGCACTTCGTATCTCGCAGCTACTTGACAGTAGGGGTTGCAAGATTCTGTACGAGGCACAAGTACACTCACACCTTGAGTATGCTCCACTTTTTTGGTTTGTCTGCCCCCACCTGTCATCTGCGACTGCTTGACAGAGTAGATAACAGAGCAAGACGTCTCATCTCTCGCCTGGACCCATCCTGGATAGATCTGTCATTTCAGCAGAGCCTTCAACATAGGAGGGATGTGGGTGGCCTTACTGTTATGTACAAGGCCAATATTGTCAAAGTACCACACTTGGATCCACTTCGAGGACAGCGTGAAACTATCTTTTATGCAACTTCACCCTGGCTGTACCTTTCTCCAGAACTTCACTTCATCTGAGATCCTATATACCCAGGATGACTCGAGTATGGAACACATTCGTACAGCATAATGATGTCAACGAGATAAAGTCAGTTGATCAAATGAAAATGCTGGCCCACAGATGGCTCCAACTTCATCCTGTTCCCTACTTGTATGTCTCATAATAATAAAAATGCTTTCAAATGAGCTGATGTAGGTAACAGCTCTTAGCTTGTCGATAAAGTTAGGAATCCTTAACCCGTAAATAGCTTGTCAATAAAGCTAGGGATCCTTAACCTTGTCAAACCCTGTGTAAAAAAAAAATAAAAAAAAAAATAAAAAGTGATCTGATTTACCAGTGGCCCCTCTATATACATGTACATCCTAAAGTCTACTCAACAGCCTTTAATCTACCAATATGTAGATAAAAGACTGGCACCACAAACTTACCTACCACACCCTCTCTAAATGTTTCTCCTACTTTAGCATTTAGATCCCTTACCATAAATACTCTCTCACTTGATTCAAAAGTTCCTACACACTCACTTAACATCTCCCAAAAATCTTTCTCTCTACACTCCTTTCTTCTCCGGGTGCATACACACTTGTTATGACCCATTTTTTTGCATCCGACCCTTATTTTAATCCACATAATCCTTGAATTTATACATTTATATCCCCTCTTCTTCTTTCATAACTGATCCTTCAACATTATTGCTACCCATTCCTTAGCTCTAACTCTCTCAGATACTCCTGACTTAATCCAGTCTATTTCTCCCCACTGAAACTCACCTACCCCCTTCAACTTTGTTTCATTTAGAGTTAAGACATCCAACTTTTTTTCCTTCATAAAATTAGCAATGATCTCTTATCCACATTATATCTACGCACATTCAAGCATCCCAGTTTTAGAAAGGTTTTTTGTCTTCTCACTTTTAGTATTTTCTACATTAGAAGGGGTTAGTAGCCCTTTGCTCTCGGCATTTTAGTCGACCCATACGACACGCATGGCTTTTGGAGGAAAAATTCTTTTTCATTTGCGCACAGAGAATAGAGAAAATAAAGAAGAACAAGAGCTATTGAGAAGAAGAAGAAAAACCTAGAAGTGTCTATGTATTTATATGCATGTATTATTGTAACCACGGACGTGTGGTATTGATCAATAATAACACTGCGCTAGCCAAGGATTCGAATCCTTGGTTAGCGAAGAGTTGTTATTGATCAATACGACTCGTCTGTGGTTACAATAATATATAAATACTGATCGTGAGGCTAGTACACCAAACAGGGATGAGAATGGAATTAGCTTAGAGGCTCCCACATCTCCGTTGGCCCTCGGATGGTGGCCCAACAGCTAGCTCTGCTGGCTGCGCCATTCTTTGAAGGGTTGGGTGGTCCTGTGGCTTAAAGCGTCATGTAGTTCTCGCTTACCATGAGGCAGGCCAGTACAACATGGGTTCGAATCCTTGACTAGCGCAGTGTTGTTATTATATGCATGTGCATGCCTGTGTAGTGTGACCTAAGTTTAAGTAGAAGTAGCAAGATATACCTTTTATCCAGCGTGTTCATGAGAGAGAGAAAAGACACCAGCAATCTTACCATCATGTATATCAATTACAGGTTTCTGTTTCACAGTCACTAGGCAAGGTGGTAGTACCTTCCTGGGTGGTTGCTGTCTACCAACCTATAAGGTGCAGTAAGCACCTTGAGTTTTCCGTGAGGTACGTTTATTCTCTTCTCTGAGGATGAGGTCATACCTCAATCTCTCTCTCTCTCTCTCTCTCTCCCCATTCCAGCTATAGAGGTGGTTATATATATATATATATATATATATATATATATATATATATATATATATATATATATATATATATATATATATATATATATATATATATATATATATATATATATATATAGGGAAGTACCACCTCTATAGCTGGAATGGGGACCCTCATCCTCAGAGAAGACAATAAACGTACCTCAGAGAAAACTCAAGGTTCTCCCCGGAGCTGTTTGAATATTTTCTTCTCCTACCACCCCCTATATATTTTTTATTCTATGTGAACATTTATTAATAAACAAAATACATTTACAGAAAAAACATAAACATGAATACAATGGCACAATGTATCAAAGATGATGAATTTCCTCCAGCTCCTCCGAGGCTGGACGTGAGCCAAGAATGCAGCAAGCATTTCCCCTCTGGATGGCGACGCTGAGGCGCTGGAACATGAAAGTGGCTGCCCTTGGGTCCCTGGTGGTGTCGATGAGTCTGGAACCCAATTCTTTAAGGAAACGTGTGGCATTTTTTCCCCATGATCCCAAGGTCTCTGATCCCACTGGGACAAATTGATACTGTTGGCTAATGTCCCTGTACTTGCTGGTCTTGTACTCCTCCCTGTGGTCAGCAGCTCCTCTCTGTCGCCCCACACTGTGATGGATATAGGTGTCAGCCAGTGTGGACACACAGGTATAGTCCCATGCTGAGAGCTTGCCATTCTTCCAAGGATAGATGGTGATCCCGTCGGGGCGGTTTGCTGGGTTGTGGGTATTGTTTGCTGCAAGTGATCGTGGCTCCCTCTCGGCAGGGCATCCAGCTGTAGCAAGGGCTCTCTTAATGATGTCGTTGACCTCATTGTGTCTTGCATGCCAGCCCTTGGTTTTGGAACAGTTAAGACCATGTAGACCGTATTGGTTTGCTTGCACTTCGCCGCAAATACACATATATTCTGTGTGAATTGGGGCAGCAAGGCGCAGAGCCACTGCAATATGGAGGGTCTTAGGGTCGAGTCGCTTTCCCATTGCCGATATGGGAACTGTTTGGAGGAAGTCCCCGGAGTGAGGTGCACTCACAGCCTGGAGACGGGCAATCTCCCTATCTGATGTTGCAGCCCTGAGCATGTTGGCAAGCACCTTTTCAGCAATTGGGCTATCCCAGCTTGACTGTTTGTGAGCCAGTGCTGCACTAGGGTTTGGTGCTGGAGCAGCAAGAGTCTCCCATTCGGTGATGGCACTGACATAGCTAGGGTCTTCTATTCCTGCTGAGTCACTGAGGGTGTCAGGAAGAATTTGTCTTATCAACTCGTTTGATGCAATGGAAGAGGATAGGAAAGCTGGTAGAGCAATCTGGGAGGATCTGCGTACTCCTAACCCTCCAAGCCTGACCGGAAGTGAGGCTTGCAACCACTGTCCATCGTCAAGGGAAAGATTCAATACACTCTCTAGCATGGCCTTCAGGAGAGAGTCATATTCCTTGAGTTTTGGACTGCTGAAGGCTGGGGAGCATCTCAGAAAATAGGTAAGTTTTGGGGTTGACAGGCACCTGGTGAGTAGGTAGAAGGCATCGTGAGTGTCAATGTCTTTCATCCTGCTTTCCATCGTCCGGAGGTCTGAGACTTTTTTTCCTAGGACCAGATCGATGGCATTGGACCCAAGAGGAGCACCGAGGAGAGTGCTATTGGCTGGATCAATGGCTCGTGCTCCTGGTAAAACGGTACTAATATTCTGTATCACCTGTTGATTGGTAGAAACTATTTCACATTTGGTGGGGTTTAAAGAAAGGCCCAGGCTTTCTCCCATGTCTTTAATTTTACTGATGTCCTCCAGGAGAGACTCTGTTGTGCCAGCCAGGGTACCGTCGTCCAGGAACCAGATATTGAGCTCGCTGGAGAGTGCCTCCGTGACTTCCTTGATGACCAAACAAAATAGAAAGGGGGCGAGAGGGTCCCCCTGTTGCACGCCCTCACACGAGTCAATTTCATGGTCCCCAAACAATAGTTTGGAAGTCACACTATAACACGATTCTATGAAGGGATAAAGGGAAGGGAAGTTTCTATAAACTGCTTGGAGAGCAGCATCCCTTCTGACTGAGTTGAAAGCATTGGCAAAGTCCAATTTGACCAAGGCTTTTTCAAAGGACATGTTTTTGATATATACTCGTGCTGCGTGGGCAGCTGCTTCACAGCCCTGTTGAACGCCGAAACCGAGCTGAGTTGGTTTCAGCATTGCAGCAGCCTCTTGACTCACCCTTCTTACTGCAGCCTTGGCGACTAGGCGCCGAAGGGTGTTACCCACTGCAATGGGCCTGATTCCGCCATCCTTTTTCCGGAGGGCACACAATGAGGCACCAAAGAAAAAGGGTCTGATGGCCTCTGGGATACCGCCAGTCAGGCACAGGTTGGAAAATTTGGTGAGTTCAGACAGCAGCCTCTCTGAAACCTCACCAAGTGCTGGATTGAGTATTTGTTTTAAGTGTTGAGGCCTTAAACCGGTGAAACCTCCTGCTGAACCCTGTGGAAATGACATAGCAGCTTTATACACATCAGCATCCTGTAAGGTTAGATGTTCATCGCCTGCTGTAATGTCAGGGAGGTCAATGTTGGTACTGGGACCCCTGGGTGGATGTTTGTCCTTCAGAGCTTGCGCCGTGCTGACGTCCTTGGGAGCGATGGTATCCTCACTGGTTATAAGTCTCAAAGCTCCAATAGTATTACCCTCTTCTATTTTTTTGCTAATTTGGGCTCTGATTTTTGAGGTGTCGGGTGTCCTGTTGTTGGCATTTGCCCGGCGGGTGTTTGTCGCCCTAGGGGAGAGACGGACGAGGTTGTCATCCCTTGGGAATGCATTTATTGCCCTAATAACATGTGTTGCTAGTGACTTGTCCCTCCTTGGTGGGACAGCCAAACAGGCATTGCCAAAAAGCAGCAAGTTGTGCCAGGATCTGTTGTTTGAAGGAGCATCATTGACTTTCTTTATATATATATATATATATATATATATATATATATATATATATATATATATATATATATATATATATATATATATATATATATATATATATATATATACGTATACGAAAACTATCTATGAAAATGTTGTTTCAGCTGATGATCTTGCATAATTTCTCCAGGGTAACACACTCGAGGTCTCACCTTAATGAATCAGCACGGATTATATGTATTGTTTTCTTGTTTAAAATATGTAAGTAAGTAGACTAGAGGAGAACATTCTTGGGAATGGAAGTGAAATGTAAAAATTATATATAATGTGTTTGAAGTCATTCTGTTTCGCTCCATTCTCTCTACATGTCCGAACCACCTCAACAACCCTTCCTCAGCCCTCTGGACAACAGTTTTGGCAATCCCGCACCTCCTCCTAATTTCCAAACTACGAATTCTCTGCATTATATTCACACCACACATTGCCCTCAGACATGACATCTCCACTGCCTCCAGCCTTCTCCTCGCTGCAACATTCATCACCCATGCTTCACACCCATATAAGAGCGTTGGTAAAACTATACTCTCATACATTCCCCTCTTTGCCTCCAAGGACAAAGTTCTTTGTCTCCACAAAACTCCATGTATATATATATATATATGTCGTGCCGAATAGGCAGAACTTGCGATCTTGGCTTAAATAGCAACGCTAATCTTCCATATAAGACAAGTGAAAATTTGTGTATGCAAAAATTTCGCCAAAATCATTCTGAACCTAACGAAAAAAATGTATTTCACTTTGTTTGTTTAGTATTAAATTATTGTAAACAAATCTAAAATATATTTAGTTGGGTTAGGCTAAAATAAATTGAGCTTGTTATAATAAGGTTAGGTAAGTTTTCTAAGTTCCTTTTGGTGCAAAATTATAAATTTTTACATTAACCTTAATGAAAAAAATATATCTTTAAACGTCTAAGAGAAAATTTTAGAAAGGATTTAATTTTAAATGAGTTCTTGCTAAGTGACCAGTTTTACATATTCGGCACGACATATATATATATATATATATATATATATATATATATATATATATATATATATATATATATATATATATATATATATATATATATATATATATATATATATATATATATATATATATATATACATATATATATATATATATATATATATATATATATATATATATATATATATATATATATATATATATATATATATATATATATAATATATATATATATATATATATGTCGTGCCGAATATGTAAACCTGGTCAATTAGCAAGAACTCATTTAAAACTAAGTCCTTTCTGAAAGTTTCTTTTACACGTTTAAAGATACATTTTTTTCATTAATGTTAATGTAAAAAATTTTAATTTTGCACCAAAAGAATCTTAGAAAACTTACCTAACCTTATTATAACAAGAACAATTTATTTTAGCCTAACCCAACTAAATATATTTTAGATTTGTTTACAATAATTTAATACTAAACAAACACAGTGAAATATATTTTTTTCGTTAGGTTTAGAATGATTTTGGCGAAATTATTGCATACACAAATTTTCACTTGTCCTATATGGCAAGATGAGCGTTGCTATTTAAGCCAAGATCGCAAGTTCTGCCCATTCGACACGACATTATATATATATATATATATATATATATATATATATATATATATATATATATATATATATATATATATATATATATATATATATATATATATGCAAAACAACCACTCTGAAAGAATTGAGAAATTCCAAGCGCTTTCGTGACTACTCACATTATCAAGGAACTATGAAAGTGAAGCATCCAAGGAAGCTATATAAGGGGTCGGCCAGCACCTCACTATCAGATCCCACAACGGTTAAACACGTGACGCGCGGCGAGCCAACTTGGATAGGTCCTTTGCAAAACTCACCCCCAAGCTATTTATTTGTCCAGTGTATTATTAAATTCTACCCAAATTCTATTAATTATAAATGGATCTAATTTATATAAACCAAAGGAAATATTCATATTATTGTCAAAACTGCTTTTTATGAAACAAGATTCAATTATATTCCTGTCGACCATGGACTTGCTTGATACTACTTTCTCAACTTTTTGAAAATCAATTGGATGGTTAAAATCTCTTACATGAATAAATAGAGCATTGGAATCTTGTCCAGTTCTAATGCTATATTTATGTTGTTTTAATCTTAGTTCGAGATTTTTACC